>NW_026623369.1:1749747-1782960 GCF_030028575.1 Malurus melanocephalus
CTCTGCTGTCGGTGCGTTTGAAGCGCCTGTAAGATTTGCAGAGTGAGAGAGAGAGAGAGACTCTGTGGGAGGAGAAAGAATTAAGGAAGGGGAGAAAGGGAAAAGATGGCGAGTTGCTGGAGCAGTGTGGAGAAAGCGGCATTTTTGTGCTGCTTTTTGCTGGCAATGGGGAGCCTAATTTGCTGCGCCCGGCCGGAGGAGAAGGAAGAGCAAGAAGAGCAGCGCTCCTGTCACGGTGCCTTTGATCTCTACTTCGTCCTGGAYAAGTAAGTGACAGTCACATTTAAAAACGTTTATTCACCCTTCAGTGACTCCTTGCAGCAGCAGGGACGTTGTTCAGCTTGTCTGCTTGGACGACTTCTCTTGATGCCAGTCATGGCGTGTGGGGCTCATTGCTTATTTTTGCTCCCCAAAACTTGCACATTTCCCAAATGTAGCATTTAGGGGAACACTATGCTTTATGCTGAGTTAGTTGCATATGCAAATTTAGGAAATCGTGTTGCTTTCAGGTTGTAGCGTGGGGGCTCGGGGCTGCGAGTGTTGCATTTGAGRGGATATTGATCAGTGCCCCTAGCACTCCTGGAGTTCTGTGTCAAGACTTCTGTGTGCAGAGATGTCACCTGGGGGGGACTTAGCAGTGCCAGGACCGTGCAGACCTACCTAAGATATGACCAGACTGTATGGCGTGGTTGTTTTTTTACAGATTAGCTTGTAAGAATAAGGTTTTATAAAACTTGTTCCTGCTCAACTTCTTTAGAGTTGTCTAAACCTGTGCTTGAGTTAAAAAAAGAGGCTGTCAAATACTTTTCATTAATACTATGTTAACCGAATTCAGGTATGGCCAGGGGTTATGATTAAGCTCACATGTGTAGGCACGTTTTAGCAAGCACAAGCAAAGTGAGTGGTAAACTGGTGCACCCATGGGTGTTTTTCAGAAGGTAGAAATTTCACTTTCTTCTGGTGTACTGCTCTGGCTTGACAGAGGGTTAAAGCCAAGGGCTTAACTCCAGGAGTAAATTGTTAGTGTCCCACAATGTGATGGTTGTGTTATCTGATACATCCTGGGCTACCTATGTGACACGGTATTATGAAGGATGGAAGACTTCTTTGTGATTCTTGCTCACAAGCCAGCTTTAAGGTCTGCGTTGTTCTATTTCCCATTTGGGAGAACCTATCAGATCACAAGGCCCTCTGCACAGCCTGCACAAGGCAAAAAGTCCCTGTCACTCAGGATGTTTATTTCTGTATTCAAGAAGGAAAAAAAGTATCATTAAGTAGTGATTCTGTTTATAGGAATAGAGAAGCTGAAGATCAAAGGCATTCTGCCTTTGTAAAAGATGCACTAGTATACCATGTGATCATTGTTTTGTTTTTCTTTTGCTTAGAACTTGTTCCTGRAGTAACTTTTGTGTCTAGAAAGAGCTCCGTGGGGGACTAGTGTCRGTTCTCAAAGTCATTCCTGCCAGGCTTCCTAGAAGTGACTGGTACTGACATTATACCCAGTTCCCACACTGAATTCCCTGTAACGATGAATGTTGGTGATAGCAGTGTGGGTTCTCTGTCTTCTATAGTACAATTTCCTTGTTTCAATGTCATTGAGTACCTCATGCAATCACCGCACTATGTCCCTATGCTACATTTCATCTTTATTTCAGAGAGCACTTTATTGGCTGTACTGTTACCATTCGTATTGTATTTGGGGAAATAAAAACAGAGGAGAGAGCAATTTGCTCAAACATAATGATCTTCAAGCAGTAGGAAGTTGATGATGTAAGCAAGTTCATCTCCCATACGCTGGAACTGAAATAATATGTTTTCTTTTAGCAAGCCACAGGTATTTTATTTGTTTCAGGTGCTGTCCACTCACTACAGTGGTCCACTGGAAGCTGGACCTGAGCATGGTTTAAGTAAAAAGTCAGGCATTTGGGTTTCAGTGGGAAAATTCTCTTTGGCTTCAGTTTCAAACTGAGTGTTTATGAGTTTTGACAATTATACCAAAGACTTCCTCTCTGTGGAAAAGCTGTGTTAAGAAGTTACTTGGGCCACTGMGTGGTTTAAGACTCTATCCCTGCTCCTACCAAGTCTGTGACAATGCAGTGGCWAAACTGCTTTGGTTCTCAATGAGATTGCATTACTATCCATATGGATAGTATTAGTGCCAGATCTTGGGAGCCACAGGTCCCGTGCTGGCTGAGTGTGTATTTATGCCAGCTGTATTCTGCGACATCTGGCACAACACGAGGAGCTTTATGGAGGCAGGGAGGACTGACTGAGTGGATAGACTCTGAGTCTTGGGACAGTTCATCAGGAAGGAACTACAAAGTGTTGAGAATTCATTAATTTTGAGAAGGGCCAGAGTATTTCAGGTAGGGAGAAGGTAGGAAGCCAGTCAGAAGCAGCTGGTAAATCTGTAAATGCAGTGGGCAATTTTTTTTTTTTAGAACTAGATCCATGCTGATGTATATCTGTGAAGAATTCTGTCTCCAATTTCTAATGGGAGAAACCGCAGAAAACCCAGCCATATACACCACAAAGTATCCCCATATGACTTGGGGATTGCCTCTCTTTGTTGGTGTCCTGCCAGTCTGGAGTTAGATGTGTTCAGTCCTAGTTAGCTGTCTAACACTGGCATTGGAGTATTGGTTCTGTGAAAACACTGGGCTTTAGTCCTGTCACTCTGTAGTGAGCTGAATGACAGCTCCTGTCTCTGAAGCCAGCCTGGATGAACCAAAATGACTTTAAGTCTGCTTTGCTTTGCTTCCCCATAGAAATGCAATCTCACATAAGTAGGAGGTAATTTGGAAGAAGACAGCAAACCTTTTTCCTCATGCAGTGTGTTGCTACAATGACTTTACTGGGGCATGATTTTTTCCTTTTCGTTCTCCAGGCAAAGTCTGTGGGGATTTAATCTTGCAGGCAACAACCATCAGATGGAAAAGATCATCTTCTGGTTAAGTTATTGGTATATTATATATGCTGCCAATTAGGAAAAAGAAACTTGCTGTTTTCTTACAGTTTTTTTTCTGCCTGAAGTTGTCTGCAGTTCCTTATGTTAACTCCACAGGATAGGCAAGATCAGAGCAGTGCCACTAAGCCTTAGATGCCSAAAAAGCTGGCATGATGAAAGGGGGAAAGCAGCATGTGTGGGAGGGAGACTAGCCATCATCCTCCCTAGGATTGTTTGACCATGCCAGAGCCACATTCGGACTTCCTTGTCTCTGGGGATGCTTAACTGAGGAAATCTCTTGAAGCTGYGAGAACAGGACATTTGCTGGCTGCAGAGGTGGCTGCCTAGAGTCTGCAGKCTTGTGCTGTCTGTGTGTTGTATTAGAGTTATGCAGGCTTGAGCTTGTTTGGAGGCATGGTGGAAGACTTCAACGTGTCATAATAAAGCAGCAAAAATGTTTCTGTTTCCAACTGTAAGTCAGTCTTCATGAGGTAAGGTAGTATACATTGCAGTTGACACACCCATCTCTYCTATGGCACATAGTAAGATCAAGTCACTTGTGATAGCAAAGATCTCATTTTTACCTTTAAATAATGTGAAAAGCTCTTAAGCCRGACATAATGGATTGTTGAGTAGTTCTCACGTGTTTTGTTGCTGAATTTGCTTAGGTTATCGTGGTGCACAAAGAACTTGCTTCAGTCCCATCCCAAACTGTGGAGGACAGGCCCTATTAGGGAYTTGATTGCTTGACCATCAGGTCTTGTAGTGACATACTTGTGCTTGAGAATGTAAATAACTCCCTTTCATCCTGTTTTGCTGTTAATATCCAGCTGTTGTTTGTAATCATATTGAATTGCACTTGCAGAGAAGAAAGGATGACTGACCTCTAGTGTTTCCTAATTATAACAGTGCCTGGTAGCATCATTATGATTGTTTATAAATGCAGCAAATAGAAATCCTTTTAAAGTAAGGACTTAGCATATCTGCTGCTGGCAATGCTTGACATGACAGGTTTGAGCTTCRGAGCCATCTGTGTTGTGATTTACCAAATATGAAGCAATTTCTTGGTTATTTTTTGACTGAGACAAAAGTATTTTCTTATTTTTCCTATTTGGGATGTTTGCTAGAAATTGTTTGGATTTTAAGGAAAAATGTGCTGCACAGRCATGGGAAAATGTTTCCTTTTTCTACAACACAAATAATGCCAGYGGAAATGTATTGATAAATTCTTGGCTGTTTTTCTTGGATTATATCTGATGTGTTGGGCAGTTTGGCTAACTATACTTTCTCCACTCCCCATCTTCCCCCTGAACTTCTGTAYAGAGCCTCTTTGTCTCTTTGGGTCCACAGCAATATTGCCTTTCACATGAATTTTACTTCGTCTCCTGTGCTCGCAAGAGCACCTGTGCCATCAGCAGCTTGTACAAAGACAYCAGTACAACGTGCCCAGTCTCTCACTTGCACTCTGTTCTGCCTCTCTTTAAACTTAGTAAGCCTTGCTCTGGAGGTGAACATTGCTGATGGGAAAGAGTATAGCCTCTGATTAGGTGGGAATTACCCTGTCCAATATCCTTCTTGATTTTGTTTTTGGTCTGTGTACCCCTCCTCAGCTTGCCCTTGAAAAGGCAGTTTTGTAGGGGAAGTGTCAGGAGAGAAACAGGTTGATCCTTCCTGATTTGCTTCACGGAAGCCAAAAGCATTTCAGAACAAAAACACTYCAGGAGCTGCTATTTGAGGTCACCTTCTATAATTCTAAGACTAGAGGGAATTGCTGATCTCCATGTATTTTTTTTTCACAATATGCCATATTTAAAGAMAACAAAGAGCATTTGGTAAACACATTATTTGCTTCTCCCCCCAAGATTTCCTTGCCAATTATTTGAATAAATTTAGCACTCACAAATCACAAGTAAYAGTGAGAACAAGTGTTTTTTTGCCTTAAGGTCTCACTGCAGCCCTCTGCTTCTTTTCCTGCTTCACATAGTGCCAGACAAAGATCATTAGGATGATCATTAGGATGATTGTTGTGGCTAGAAATCAGACTGCTGGCAAAAATAGGTGTCTGAACATGTCCTACCACCTAACTTAATTACGTTTGAAAAGTTTGTCTTGACTGATTTAAACCACTGCTGAACTCCATTTCCTCTGAGTAAGAGTATCTAACTACTGCAGCCAGACTTCAGTTCATTGTAAGATGTAGAACCTGATGCAGGTCAGCTAAGAGGAGTTGCTGTCTGAGCAAAAGTACCAGCTTTGATTTCTGTGTGTGTATTTATAAGTGGTTGTCTGTCTTCCTGCTTTGCTATCTGACTTCCCTCACTTATAATTTGACCACATCATCTATATGACACCTCTCATAATCTCCAACTGCCTGTAAGCAAAATTTTTTTATTGTTTTCAAAACATAATCTTTCGGTATTTTGCCTTTCCATCTTTCTTTGTTGTGGTTATATTGGAGCCAGTGCTGTGATTTGCTCAAGAACCAGGTATAATTGCTTGGAATGTTTCAAAGCAAATTTTTGCTCTGTTTCAGACATACCTATGTTATTTGAACCAGGTTTTATTTGTTTGTATTTTGTCTGATATTTTTCTGCCAGCTTTGACTTCTGTTAGGAAAAAAAAAGAAATATTCAGAAAAACCAATTCTCCTTCCTTCAGTTCAAGAAAAAAATCCTTTTTGAAACACAAGGCAAAGCTAATGGGTAATGATTATTTGACATAAAACATGTACAGTTAACGGGAAGAAAAAGCCATGGCAGCTTGTCATTTGCAGTCTACTTATGCATGTAACTAAATCTGATTTATTTGGGGCTTGAGCCAAGGAAGTAAACCGTAAGATTCCCACTGACCTAGGATTTTTATTTGTGTGTTCAATGATTGAGCATTTCATTACTTTTGTCTGGCTTTCAGGCCAAATCCACTGTAGCGCTGGATTTGTATGAGGTATAGTAGGACTGAATCTTCTAATCTCAAATGCAGAAATGAATKGACTCCTGTGAGGTATTAACAGATCAAGAGTTGTATACCCCTGCTCCTGGCTATCATTTGCACCTTGTTAAGAGTGCTGCAGCATGGCTGGGCCTGTATGCCTTGCTGTGCTCCCTGTGTTGTGCTGAAGAGTAGCAGGAAGCTGAAAGTGGCTCTTTGTACCCTGCTGCTGCTCGAAACTTCTCTGGAGCTTTACAGGGAAGTAAAGAATGCAGTATGAGCATGGCTTCTGAATTTCACTTTGTGCCATTTTGTTGGGGAGGGACTTAGTCAAAACTATGGTACAGCACCAGGTGGACAGGAATTGGGAGTTGGATGACTGTAGGATCAAAGAGCAATGATTTGAGGCATGATTTCAGAGAAATCTGTACTATTGCTGCAGACTTTATTTGTAGCTTTATGGGACAAAAGCTAGCTGTGAAAATAATGGGTTTGGTCATGAAACCTTTTGGATTGAAGTATTTTGGGCCGTATGCTCAGATGCTGGCCTAGGATTAAAACCCATTTTGCAGTCACTTCTCTGCATCTTCCCCTCCCCATTCCAGCCCTTGTCTTGTCCATTAATGTTACAAGCACTCTGAAGCAAGGACTGCCTCAGAATGGCTGTCTCTATGCATGCTTCTAATTGCCTCTGGAGCAGATGATGGAAACTGGTCCTTCCTTGCCTGGATGAATCACCCAGTCAAGATCCGTTCCATGCTTGCAAGATGCATTGTTTGGGAGAGGAGGATTCTTGTCACTTTGAATGCTCTGGTGGCTCAGAAGGGAGCAGAGGGGTGGATGAACACTCGGGCATGCGTGTCTAAAACCACAACAAACTAGATGYCCCAGGGTTTGCTTTTATTGCAGAGCCATTATTAGCCATGTGCAAGAATTCTGCTGTCTACAATGTGGTTGTGACCACAAAGAGCCCTCCAGATAAAACAGTGTCAAGTTTGTGAGCAGTGGCCACCATTAGCTGTTGCCTTTAGCTAATTGTAATGGAGGCAAATGGGCATGGGGTGTGTGTGTGTATGTGGAACAGGACAAGAGGCAGCTCTGTGCTTTCAAGAGGTTYCACTCTGTCACTTTCAGCAGGGATGAAAGGCTCTGGGTCCTGCTGCCTTCTCTGTGTACATATGGTAATAAAAATATTTACTGTTTGGGAAGTGTTGGGCCTGTAAATTTCACTGCAAAGCTGCCTGGCGGCCAAGTACTGCACTGGGTTGATCCCTATGTGCTCCTGACAGTGAATTCAGCAGTAGCTGTGAATCTCGTGTGCTCCAGGGACAGACACAGTGGTCCCTCCTGCTGTTTGCCTGCTGAGCTGAGTGGGCTGAGAGTGGCACTCCTTATGCCAGGTTTGTGCTGCTTCATTTCTCTGGGCTCCAGCTTCCACTGCAGCTGGGAACCTGTTAGGAAAGAAGAGAAAGTTTCCAATCTATCTTGCTCTTTGTCTTCACAAAAAAAAATCAGTGAAATACTTCAGATTGGGTAGGCTCAATTCTAACATGCTCACGGTTTTTATGCTGACACAGAGCTCTGCTAAACCAGAAGGAATCACTCCAAAGTCGGCAGGAGCAGAATCAAGCCTTGGAATCACATCACTTCCTTCCACCCCCAGAAATACTCAGTGACCTCCTCTTTTCCCCTCCCATCAAGTGGTAGCGATGTGAATTTAAGGAAAACAGCAGCAACAGGAGCTGCAGCAGCAGCTGCTCCTCCGAGCCCAGTCGTGATGAGGCTGGGAGGACATTCTTTCCTGTGTTGTGGTTTGCTGACTTTTCTCTTTGTCTCGTGTGTAATGGGAACAGAGYTTATGGAGCAGGGAGCATGCTCAAGGCAAATGGCTCCTGTGGGTTTTTTTTGAGCTTCACTTTGGCTGAATTCTGGTCGTAATTGCATAGGTACAAACCCAGGGAAWTTCTGCTACTTCTCTGGTCCACCCTAGGTTTATCCCAGTGAAAGCAGCAGCAGAAGCAAGCTCTGAGATGCTTTCTGGAGCATTTCAGCTGCCCCCAGCAGCTATTTATTGCTGTGTACTTTCCTTCCCCGAGAGAATTATGTCCCCTCTGAGGACTGAAGCCTCACCATCCCACTTGATTGGGAAAGTCATAGAAACCTCTTGTCAGCTATGGGTCACCATCCACAGARGTCTTGGGCTTGTAATCCCCACAGCTTTGCAGAGAACATTAGGCTGGCTGGGCTTCTTCAGCAGGGAAAGTGCAGAGAGGAAGGKCAGAGCCCAGCAGCGTGGTGGCAGCCTTTGATTGATGTGTGGGGCTGAATCAGGGAGCTGATGGCTGAAAGGGGAATTCTCTGAGGCGTGAGCCTGCAAGGTAGATCTGGCTGCAACACTGGCTTTCTGTTTTTGCAGACGACCATAGTGCTGTGGACCTCCTGTACAAACCTCCACAACAGAATACATAAGATTCCCTGCCTGTGTCACTTCTCCATGGCTTGTGCCAGTTGTGCATGGGGGTGRATGAGTGTGTGTCGCACCCCAGTGCTTTTTCTGTGTGGTGCTGATCTTTTTGTGCTTCATTTATTCTCCTCGTCTGATCCAGTTTATGCTGACAGCAACAGTGATCCTGCCATGTGAGAGAAAATATTCCAAAGGCAGTGAAAGGGCTCCAGATTTTCAATAGCACAGGACAGTTCTGTTTGTCAGCATTGGAACTCATTTTTGATGGCATRTGACAACTTAGTATATAATTTAGCAAACATTTTATTGTTTTAAGTTTTTGTTTAATCTGCCATTAAAACTGCCATTGCTGGTGGTATGGGGTCAGGCCTCTGGGGCACCAGATGAAACTGTCAGGCCAAACCCAAGAACCCTCCAAAACATATATAAAATGGCAAATAATAGTCCTTTACAAATAGGGATATTTAGAGGGAAGCTTGGGTGGGAGAGAGGGGAAATCAGGATCTTCTGTAGGCTAGGCCACTCCCTCTGGTGTTCATGCTGGGTTTGACATGACTGGCACTGGTGGCATTTGGGCACCATTTTCAGTGGGAGATGACACCTGGGCTTGGAAAAGTGTGGTGGGGAAAAGAATTAAGTGCTGACCACTTCACTGGTACTTCCTCTATGGGGTTTGGAAACTAAATTTTCTTGCTAGTATTTTTGTCTGGCCTTGACATTTCCCTGTTGATAGACTGGGACACTTTTGACACTTCCAGCTGGAAAACAACATGTGGATGCAGAGTTCCTCTTAGGGGTGAAGGACACCCATTGCTGTACTGAAGTAATGCTGCAGGGCTGTAGCTCAGTGATGTAGAGCTGGGCACTCTGAAAGCGCAGTRCATTTCCTGTGAGGACCAATCCATGACAGAGACCTCCCTCGCTTTTCAGGGRTGGGTGCCTATTGATTTATTACAGTCAATTCTCAGTCTTGCTGGCTGTACCCTTTCCAAGGGAGAAAAAAAAAAAAGTATGGAGAAAAAATAAGTCATTCTGACTTAAGTCATAAGAAGGTACTGGGAATGTTGGTTTGTTGCAGTTCAAAAGACAATTCGCCACTACTTTCTTTTTTCGATTGCAGCAGTGCCTCTGCAGCTGGCAGTAGAAATTTGAAACCTCATCCACAATAGGTCAGTCTTTTCCAAGTAAGGAGCTATGGCTATTCTGTGTAGGGAATTGACTTCACTGAAAATTTCAGGAGTTGAATTTAAGTCAGATGGGGAGCTCAGAATGAAATAAAAGTGTCAGCTTCAGGGAGGGGAAAGAATTAACAAAAAAAAATTAGGAGGTGTAGATGCATCTTGGATAGATTCAAGGAAAATCTGTGACTTCATCATGTTTAGAAATTTAGCCTGGGACTTCCATAAAAATCCTGGAGAACTATAAGTGTTGATAGGGTTAATTTGGCAATAGTGCCAGCACCTTTCATTGGTACTGTTCTCAAATGACAAACATGTGGTTGCATAGCACATATAAATTGGGGACTGAAGAGCATCCTGACCCATGGTTTGAGCAGTCCCTAGCTTTTGTTGCCCTCCCATGGTGCCTGGAAATTTCTTCATTCTTTTATAACTAGTTTGTTCTGTGAATGAATCACCAGTTCCCCAGAAGAGCAGTATGAAAGCACCGGGTCACACAAGCCAATTTATTCTAGCTTATGTACTTCAGGAGACTCTTTTGGTCCAGATCCCTTTATCTTTGCTCTTCTCCACTCCACCAGCACTGCTGCAGGGCAGGCAGCACCATCCTGCATTGCACACCTGGGTTTCTGTGTCTGACATACAAGGGCAGGAGTGRCTGGCATAGGATCACTTGGAAAGCCCATAGTAGAACTGAGAATTGTAATATGTAATTGTTTTTTCTTTRCACAGAGAAATGTCTAATAGAAGTTAGAGGAATCCTACTGCTTTATAGTAGGATTTAAATTTTAAATTTAAATCTTTTTTAATAGTTCTGTGTCTAAGCCCCTGTGATTTTGTGTATGTGCCATAGTTTCATTTATCTTTCTTTCTTTTTATCTGCCTAAGACACCTGATAGATGAGTTTGGCAAGCAAGGAAAGAAAATGGGTCCTTCTTTCATAAACACCACAGTCCTAGGGAGGGCTTTTAAAACCATTGACTTTCATGCTTTATAGCCTTTTTAATGTCTTGTAAGTGTATGGCATATATCAACATGGTAGAAATCTGTAATTTACTGTAGAGTTGCTGCGTGCAAGGCTCTGTTTGAGGTCTCAGTTCCATCGGACTGTGGGGGTCTCTAATAAGACTTGGCAAGAAAAACCCAGGGAGTGCCAGTAATGTAGTGTTATATAAAGGAAACGGCAGCATGAATGTGTAAGTCTTCTGCTTGTAACTAAGTTGCCTAAGTTTTCACAGGAAATTCATAATAGAGCCAGGGTTTGACTGTCCAGGACATTAGTCCAGCAAATTGGCCTAGAGTACTGCGTTTCCCTTCAGAATAATTTCAAAAGCTTTCTCTTTCGAAACAAACAGTAATTCATGGAAACATTCTCCCACGCATTCCGGGAGAATAGAAGATCAGTCAAGACTTTCTGTGTGGCTGCAAGGGCAGAGCTGTGCTTTAGGAAGGTAAATAATCTGCTGGCAGATAACTTAATGAAATCAAATAAAATCAATTAAACTAGAAGAAAATATTTTTATTTTATGCTATAAAAGGAACAAAAGTAAATTGAAGGGTTACTGAACTTGTTTCAAGATTTTAGGGTAAACCATTTCAGATCTCTTACAACTTGTCTTTGAGTCAGTGGGTTTTGTCTTCATGGTTCTAATTACAGCTGTCAACACAACTCCATGTAATTTGTGTCCCTAACCACCTCTGGAATAAGCCAGACTTAAAATTCAAACAAGGAACAAGGAATTCCACTGCAGAGAAACATTAATGTAATCCGTTATGTTTTGTACGCAGGTCTGGAAGTGTCAAACATCATTGGACTGAGATTTACTCCTTTGTGGAAAGCCTAGCTGAGAAGTTCATAAGGTAAAGTATTTTTAAGTTCATATTTTTATTCCCTGCATATATTTTTTTTTTGTTCGGTGCTTCTTAGTGAATGAAAATCTGCTGAAGTAACATGTGTAACATGGATCTGCCTTGTTCTTCTCTTTCAGTCCAATGTTGCGGATGTCTTTCATTGTTTTTTCTTCACGAGGCACTACGATAATGAAACTAACAGAGAACAGGCAAGTACCTCCCACAGCTCTCCTCCAGGAATACCCTCTGTCCCTTCTCTCACACATCCAGTGAGTGGCCCCACATCCAGAATTTATGTCTCTTAGTCCTTGGTGTTGCACTGAAATCCTCTCCTCCATTCCCAGCTGGAGGAGGGCTTAGAAGGCCTTTGGATGTTGAATTACAATTTTCTTTACGGCTTTATAAAAGAAAGGGAGCCCTGGGCTTGTCTCTTCTTTACTGTGGTATTTCAGGGAGAAACTGCATTTCCAGTTGACRATCCAAGTACAAACTTGCTACACCAGTAAGGGCAATTTTTGTGGAAGAGATCTCAGACCCTTAACTGGTAAGCAAAAGAGCGTATGAGAGTTCCCCAGCCCTTGGAAGGGACTCAAAGCCCCGACCTTTACACCAGCAGCTGGTTGTCCCCAGTGCTGGAGCAGGACCTCCCCAGGCTGAGGTACCGCTCTCCTGGGCTGCTTGCAAACAGCACCTGTGCCAGAGGTGATTTGCAAAGTCAAATGACAAGCTTTGCAAGAAAAAAAAAAACAAACTGGAGCAAAGTTCCTGTTGCCAACTTTACAATCAAATTTTCTTTCTTTAAAAAACAAACAAAAACACCCAAACAACCCCAAACCACTGAAAAAAAACCCCAACGCAGCAACCCCCCCCCCCCCCCCAATTCTTATTTTTAAAATTTAATTTGCCTTACACATACAAATCCCTGTCATCGGGGTGTTTCTAAGTGTTTTCTTCCACTTCAGCTTAAAGCCTTCCCTTTGGCTGCTGCTGCTGTCTGTGCGAGTGGGCCTCAGTAGTGCAGGGCACACTATTAGTAATGGGAATTCTGGTGGAGAAAGAGCAACTACTTCCTCAATTCTGTACTCCAGGGACTCATACAAAGGAAACCCCCCTGCAGAGCTCTTGCCTTTCTGCTGGCTCCGCTAAGTTTTGTTTCAGGTCTCCATCCTGTATTGTAGTGTTAGAGCTCAAACTTGCTTATATTTCCCTGGGTGAATTTGCTTTTTGCAAGGTGGAACGTAGACAGGAACCCTCTGTCAATGTGTTGAACATGTTATTAGAGCGTTCCCTGTGTGGATCACTCTGTGCCTTTTCAGTTCACTTTTTACTTCAGAAGAGTAAAAATGTGCTTTTTGGCCTAAGGACATCCCCAATCCCAGCTCCTGATTTTTACCTTCATCCCATATAGCCTCCTGTATTCTCAGTAACTGTGGTTGAGTCACCTAAAATACAAAACATCCAGTTGCAAAATGGAGTTTAGAAAGGTTCTCACTATTCTCTTAAAGAAAGGGTGCCCCATGATATCTGGCACTTACGTTTGAACTGCCTGTGTCTTAGCTGTTGAATATTTGTGCCTTATTTGTGTTCCATTAATGTAATAAAAACTTTGTCAAGGATCAGGGTCTTTTGGTGATCAGTTAAATTATTAACGTCCCTGAATGATCCTCTTGGTTAACAGGTGTTTGGGGAGTATGAAGCTATGCAAGAGGGGTYGTGACATGCAAGTGCCTCTGTTTCCAGGGAGTAATCTATGCCCCAGGAAGTCTGAACAGTCCCTGGTCTAGGATAGGAAATTCTCATCATTCCTCTCCTGTTCTCTTATCTTTTGGCCTGTGTCTTTAAAATGGAAAAATCCTAATCCAAACTGTCCTGATGACTGATTGAATAGGGAGTTTTAATTTGTCCCATTTTTGTGACAGGGTCATAAGCTTTTAAAGTGTTTTGTTCTGCACTTTGTCAAAGTTTAATATCTGGCATTGGTTTAATTCARTCTTAGCCTGACTCAGAGTATATGAGAAGGAGGAAGGAGGGACAGAATTGCATCTTTAAAATATGTTACCCTAATGCTGTACTTTGTGTCTGGTTTTGTGCTCYCATGGGTGTTTGGCTGAGAAATTGTGGTTTTTGAAAAAAATCTGTGTTCCACCAGTGTTTCAGCTGATGTGTATGCACTCTGTGCAATTGATTGATAGGATGCATAATCTAGCTGTGGTACAGGAATATCGCAACAAAAAAAAAAAAAACCAAAAACCTTTTAATAAAATGTTCTCCTGAGATTTTTTTTTGTTGTTGTTTATTTGTGTTTGCTTTTCTTCAATCCAAAGGGAAGCCATAAGACGAGGGCTCGACATTCTTAAGGAAGAAGTGCCTGGAGGAGACACRTTCATGCATGAAGGATTTAAAAGGGTACACATACAGTACCTRCTTTCCTTGTTTTACACATACAAACTTTGCTTACTTCCTGCTGGTATGCATAAGAGCTAACCATGTTCTACACTTCGTTGCAGGCAAATGAGCAAATTTACCATGAGACCTATGGAGGTATGTGTTATATCTGTGCTGAAAAGACAGTTCTTTTTATGACCTGCAATAAACCCGCTGAAAGAAGTATTGGAGAAGGAGCAGTGTTATGCAATGCTGCATTCCATTTTGACTACARCTCTACTTTTAAATGCATGATTCATGGCTTATTGAGATCAGAGGAGACCAATATGATTCCTGTTCTGACCATTGCAGAATGCAGACCAAACCAGTGCAGCCAGAGCTGCCCATCTTGTACCCAGGAGACAGGGATATCCACGTTTTCCTATGCCCTTCTGTCCTGATGCACTAGTGCCTGTCTGCTTTGTGGTCTCACATCCTTGTTTTCATTAGTGTAGGTGWGAATGAGAGAGAGTTTTACATCAGTATGAGTGATTTGTGTTCAGATTCTGAGTTGCTAAAATGTCCCGTTTCACTAAATTTTGAGAGGAAAGTATATTTGTCGGTGCCAAAAGAAGACCTAGTTAGTTAACAAGACTTGCCTAGTTCATACCCTGGTGTGAGGTAGTTCTCTTTTGTGGGTGATGGTTTCTTTGGAAGATGGAGAAACGGGTCAGTGCCTTTTTATTAAAATAGGCTGTGAGTGTAGAGTCTACATCAGCAGTAGCAGCTCTGCACAGTGTTGCACATTTCTGCCAGTAAAATCAGGAGTCMTGAAGTGTCCAACTGAAAACAATTTTACCTCACAACATATAGCTAGAACTAATCAAGTATTCTGTAAATTGAATTAGGAAGGAAAAAAAGTAGATGAGATCTGGTTTTAGAAGCTAAATTACCAGGGAAGAARCAATTGTTGAAAAGAAAACAAAATAAGATCTCCAGGGTTTTTTCAGCCTTTTCCAAGGGTGCTGGACAGAAAAGAAAAGGGAATCCAAGCTATTTTTTCCCCAAGTTGCAGGCCATTTTTTTAAGATTTATGTCTGTGTCTGACATGACATGGGAAGGACTACGTGGCATAAGAAACCTGTCAGAACTAATCAGTCTTTAATTTCAGACAGAATGGGGGAAGACACTTGAAATTGTAACAGATTGTTTTGAAAAAATAACAAATACTTGCCTGGAAGTAATGTGTATTAGTTGTATACTAGTTACTTTGCATAAATAACTATGAATTCAGAAYAGTTGGTTCAACCATAGTTTGCATGTTAATTTGTTTTAATTTTGTTAACAGGTTGCATTTTTCCAGGTASCATTGTATTCTGTACTGCATTACATACACAAAAATCTGCAACCGTTTCCCTTCAGATGGAATATGAAATGTTATCACACGATTTTTTTAAATGAACCTGATCTTTTCACGTGTTCAGAATTCCTGTGAATTTCACTGGCTGTTCTTGTTGCTTGAGAATCATGGGACTGACTTCCCTATGAARCCCATTTCTTGCCATGTTCAGTGGGGTTGCTCTTCCATAGCCTGCTGGAGGGGAAGGCAGGATGACAGGAAAGCTCCTTTTGCAGAGGTGTCTCTCACCACGGTCTCTGGACAATGTCCATCTAGAGACAGGTTTGTGAAGAGAAGAGAGGAGGCCTTGAATGAGCACATTTTTCCAGTTCTCCACGTGAAAGGCCTGGCTGTAATCTTGGTAGGTGCTCTAATTTACGCAGAGCAGAAGAGTCAGTGTGTGGGCCTTGCTAGAGCAGCACTGTCCCTCCAGAGATGCTYGTGATGTGAAGGTGCCCAGGTTTTGGCTCATGGCATGCCTTGCATCTGGGCCATCACCAACTCCATACAAATCAGCCTGAGCGTTTGGCCTTACGGGTTTGAATTTGTCAGCAAAAAGGGTTGCCACACTGCAGACTTTTTTTTCCATTGCTGAATCTTGTGTCATGTGTGTGCAGTCTGTTGTGAACTGTCCTCCATGCAGGAGTTCGGACCGCGAGTGTGATTATTGCTCTGACGGATGGAGAGTTGCAAGATGCTCAGTTTTATTACGCAGAACAAGAAGTAAGTCACTTTTATGTTTATCCAAAATAATTTGTGTCAAACCTGTACACATTTAATGATTATATGGCTTTGTACTTAATGGCACTTCTTGCCTTTTTTTTAGGCCAACAGAGCCAGAAGCTTTGGGGCTATTGTTTATTGTGTTGGAGTGAAAGATTTCAATGAAACTCAGGTAACTTTCTTGCTTTYTCTTGTTGTGTTTTATTGTTGTACTATTGCACAAGTACCAGCATCAGATGAAGGCATTTATTTAATTACTYGAGGCATAAATCATTTCGTGTCACTATGATGTCTTTTAGCAAGTATGAAAGGGCCCAGTTTTGTTCACTGTAATTTTGTTTTCCTCATGATTTACGATTGTCTTTCTTTGCAGCTGTCAACRATTGCTGACAGCATCGATCATGTTTTTCCAGTTAAGGGAGGCTTTTATGCCCTAAGAGGAACCATTGATTCGGTAAGCTGGGTGTTCTGAAACGCAGTAAGGGATGCCCTTTACTGCAGTTAATAAAGCATAGATGAAAATGGTTACCAAAAATGCCCTTATCTAAATCTTTTAGATTCTCAAGAAGTCTTGCATTGAGATCCTAGCGGCTGAACCATCCAGTGTTTGTGCAGGAGGTAAGTTTCCACTGATGACTCTGATGAAATGTCAGTAGCTACCCAATGTGGTATTGGAACTGAAGCCTATGCATGTGTTAGAGCAGCATTTCAGGCAGTGGCTAAAGCCCTGCATGTTYCTTTTCAGCTTGAGAAAAACATTCTGACCCAAAAATCATCTTGCTGCTGTGTTTGAGTACCAGCTTGGAGAATTCACAGAGCTAACACTCAAGGAATTGGAGATACCACTTTCTAAAATATCTGAGAGAGACAAGAAAAGTGATTTAAAGCCAGACTGACAGGGATGTTTTAGGGTCTAAAGGCAATCTCACAAATTTCTGGAAAGGCTGCATTCCTGGGATCTGCTAGGACTTGTCAGCAGTTAGAACAAGATTTCACAAAACATTTACAGAAATTTAAGGTTTATTGAATCAAATGCAATTTGCTGCRTAGGCCAAGATGCCTCTCATGTTTTCCAAAATGCAGATGTTTTCTACTTACTTGAAAGAACCGTTATTCTTTATGGTAAACATGGAGGATACTCAGAAGAGCTGTTGACAATTGCATGCCTTTCAGGTTTAGTATATTTAACTTGGATTTGTTCTGGTTTATGTTAACATTTCTCTTGCTGGGTTTTTATCTACTCTAGAGGCTGTTGCAGCACAGTAAGAGTGATACCGTAAGTTTGCTGGAAGGTACAGTTTTCAGTATGGTTATTTAGCTCTAGTGTTGGTGTCTTGTGTTCATTTCCTTCCACACGGTAAAAAGGAGCACATAAAAAATGGCAATGGTGCATGAAAGCTGACCTTGAAAACAGATAAAACATGAAACTCAGGAAAAATGTAGTAAGTATCACAGAAGAGAAATTGTTCACTTCATTTCCACATGTTGATCACAATATGATCTTACCCTGAATGTTTCAATTTAGCATGAAACATTCTTGTATCKCTTGAATTATTCCAAAGTATATGATTGTGGAATAGATGTAAAATCTTGCCTGGAGAAAATTTAAAGGARTTATTTTCTTCTAAAAATATTGTGAGGTTGATTAAAAAAAAGAGCAGTTTTAAAGCAATTTTACATGCAAAGCTTATTGCAAGCCGTCCCRTTCAAGAAAAATTAATTTAGCTTCATGAAAACATGAGTGTTCCAAGAGGAGGGATTTCAGTAGTATTCTTGCAATTGTTTGGAACAATGTGAAGAATATTAGATAGTTGAATTTGAAATCATTTTTCAAAAGGAATGTGGAAAATATTGTTATGGAGTATTTGAGAAAATAAATTCTCATTAAAAAGTCTTTCAACAAAATTAGTATCTTTCAGCAAAAAGAGTAAAATTTCTTTATTTTTTTGAAAGAATAATGAGTTTAAACAACTTCATTTTTTTCTAAGCTTGCTAGGTAACAAGTTTATGATAAATGTGATTTAAATTACACAAGTATGCTTTTAAAATAATTTGCCCTTAACAATATTGTTTGGGGTTTTTTGGCCTTGGATCTGTGGAAGTTTTTCATTGTCTTTGTGGCTTTCAAACAAGACCAATATAAATTGGGCAGAATCAGCTTAGGCGTATTGCTACTGGTTGAACAAGGTACTGGCACTTCTTTCACTTAAATTCTGAGGTTTGGTCTGTCCCCGTTGACAAAGCAAGGGCTGGCACATGGTGAAGCATTGCTGCCCARTCTCCACGTGCTTGAACGTTTGTAGCACCAGCGAGCTTGAAMATGGGAGGAAGCCAAAGCTGCAGCTCCACATGGTGTACACTGTTTGTTTACTGTTGTATTTAAAGTATTAAGGTCTTTAGCACTAAGAATCAGGCCTGTAATAGTATTTATTATTATCCCACAAGCCACAGTTAAATTGCCTCCTGCAAGAGGTTTTTACAGCATGAGGCTACAAATATTTACATTTGTGCTAGATTTATTATCCTTTATTATCCCACTCGCTTCAACATAGCTGGAGGTTCATCTGTRTAGCTGTGTGCACCACTGTTTCCTAGAGGGAATCTCCTGGGATTAAACAACTTTTTTCATGGTCATGTGAATCCAGATCTTGAGTTCAACACACTGGACAATTACAGTGCTACTCTCTGTGTAATGTGGTTTATTTTCTTAATATGCTTCACTTGGACTTTAATGCAAAAAAATAGCGAAGCCTATGAAATAATGTCAGAATTGTWATGCATATTAAATTTAGGTAATTACTGATACAGTTTACTGATAATATATTGTTAAGATAAATAGCCATTGAATCCTTGTCGMAATTTATGTGAACTTGCATGGTATATGTACCCATTGGCTGAAAACTAGAACATAACATTTTCTAGAAATGCAATATTCCTCCACCTTTTAGGTTAAGAATATTTTTGTTTGTTTTTCTGATTTTTTTTAATGTATAATAGAAATTTGCATTTCAAAATAATGATTGAAAAATAGTGGCCAGTTGCAAAGAGTGCAATATTATTATTCTCCATCAAAGATATTTATCTGTTTACAGGCTTGAAGTGTGTATCTCTCCATACCTTTTTGTATGAAACTTACCTGAGTGAGATGATAATTTTTTCAGCTTTTATTTAGCATTGCTAATAATTTTTACTATTTGGTATGAGATAATGAGAGGTTKGTGTGGCTCAGTGGAAACAAGTTATGATCAGGACAATGCAGGGTCTGAGCCATTCCTTGTAAATGTTCTTGTAGTTACTACTGCAATGGTGATTACTGGTGATCTTGGCTTCATTTTTGACTTGTCAGAGGTTCAGTAAAACGCTAATGGAACCATTTCTATGTGTTGACAATTCCAGTTGGRACTCTGGCTTTCTGTGACGAAGCTATCTGGCAAGTCCATTTACAGATTGATCTCATCATATTGTGACAGCTATGTGACGTTTAATGCTTTTTGACCCTGCAAATTCATTGTCCCCAATGTGGAGCAGTGTAGCTGGGTCCTTCCCATTCCCTCTGATTTAAAGTGACCAAGACATGCAGCCTGTAAACAGGCTATCAGTGCAGAATCAGAGGTGCCTCGTATCCCGTTTGACAGCATCATTGCTTTGATTATGCTTATGGTACACAGATGTGATTGAAAGGTTTTGTTGGATGTGGCATCCTACTGGCCACATCAACTACCAGGTGTGGATGCAAGCAGTCAGCTTCTCATCAGAGTCAGAGAAGCGGAGCCGACAGCGCAGCCAGTGCACACCAGCTTCAACCTACCATCTCGCTGCCAGCGCCGCCCGGTTATTTCAGTGCTGACCTTTTTCCCTTCGCTGTCTTGTCAAAAGCTGCATTCTATGATCTGACAGTAACTAAGGAAGAAAAGGACGCAGCCAGAGCCAGGGCGCAAAATTAAATGGAATTAGCCATTTCAACAGACCATCATCCAGAGCACGTTAATGCTCCACAGCAACCGAGGGGGCAGGCTTCTTAACAGCAACAAACCCAGTACCAGCTGTTTACATTTCTCTGCAAGTCTGGTGTATTGTCAGCTTGGGGTGGTGGACAGGTTATCACCTGATGACTTGTTCACAACTGGCTGTGCTGTGTTCCAGTCACAGTGGAAAGAACAGTAGGAGAGGTAAACTGTCTTGACAAGACTAAACTTCTGGATGTAGCTTTTAGCTTTGAAAACCAAGGAAGTTTCTTACTTGCTGCATCTTTTTAAAGCCACTGAAACATCTACAAGTTAAGCTTTTGTGATTGTTGCCTTTTCAGGCCATTAATTCAGGAGAAGGGGAAGAAAAATTTAAGTGTGATTTTGTTTTAGCAAACTTCTTTTAAAATATAAAATTGAAATGGGGGGAAAATTATCATCTTGGCTGGGTGTTCAAGTTCACATGCAATTTCACATAAAGTCACTGTCAAGTGGGCTGGCTACAAGTAAGTCTGGCAGTGTGTGGTCCCAGGCAGGTAGTTCTGGTGAGTGGCCAGTTGTCTTCAGGACTGGTCATGACTCTCAGCTCTACTGGCAAAAATAAGGGATGCTCATCAAGARTAATTCTCAGTATATCAGCTGGGTTAGATGTAGAATGGCTCCAGGCATGAATATGACTGAGAGTAACTCAAGATTCTTACTGGAGTAAGAAGCAGATGAATCTGCCCAACAGTCCATTTTCAATTGTTTAGAGGAATGCCCACAACCCCCAGTGAGAACCAGGATGTTTCCCTTCCCATTAAAAAGAGRCCAAATTCTGGTGATGGATTTGTATATTTGACAGAAATCGTGGCAGGTCTCTCCTTGTGCCACTCACTGGTGGTTTCAGCTGCTGGAGCAGGGATATGGGGGAAAAGCACAAAGGAAATGGTGGTGCCTAGGAGGTCCTCAGATATTCCCATGCAGASCAATCTTAGTGGGGCTGTGCATGGACTTGGTGCATGGGCAGGGGCAGTATTGATTCCCAGGGTTTGTACCAGATGCAAAGCTTTCTCTTTGAGTTACAGGAGGTTTGGGAGAGGAGTCCTGTCTGTCAGTGCCTGCCTGAACAGAGCTGCTGCTGCTGCTGAAAGCCTAGTGCCATCTCCATGAAGATTAGGGGGAAGGACTGGTGATTGTGTTTAACACAGGTGTCTGTCCCAAAAGCCATGGAGGAGCCATGAGATARCATCAGTGAAGTCAGACTTAGCTTTATTGTGGCACCTCTAAGGCATTGCAGTTCTGTGTTACACTTGTGGGAGCTGACTTTCCACAAAGAGAAGACTCTGAAGCACTAATKCCACTGTAGCACTTGGGCATTGCTGCTGAAAGAGTGTCAGTGTGAATGTTTTATTTCAGACATACWTCAGAGAACAGCAATTGTCATGTTTTAATTCAGGTCACTGTGAACAGAAATGCTGTATTGGAATTATTTCTCATAAATCTTCTGTATTTTTATTCACAGAATCCTTTCAAGTTGTGGTAAGAGGCAATGGCTTTTATCATGCAAGGAATATCGACCAGGTACTCTGCAGCTTCAAGCTCAATGACAGCCTTACTATCAGTAAGTTTGCAGGCTGGTGGATTTCAGTGATTCCCGGGGCTGTGTCACCTCATGCACAGGCGCACTCTCATCCATATTAAGGGGGAGTCCTTGCAGCAGATGTGTGAGGGGATTGGGGTGGAAGCAGACACGTAAAAGAAGTTTGAAAGGAATCCTTAGTCAGTGCAGCAACCTGTGGGCACTGTGTTGTGAGTGCTGCACGGGGCATACTGCTGCACAGTGACCTTAGCACCGTTGTAGTGATGCACGTGGGTGAGGCACAGAGCAAGAGTACTGGGGATCAGGTTTTAAGATGGAAAATTAAAATTGCATGCTATTTTGATGCCTTGGTGGTGTTTTCAGTTTTTATTCACTGGTTGAGAAGACAMTTGCAATAAAACCAGGCCTCCCAGGCACACTTTGTTCCTCTCTGACACCAGTTACTGATCCCATCACAGCAACTGTGTAACATGGGAACTCCCTGTTGCTGTGCTGAACAGGGTCTTTTGTTTGCAACCAGGCAAAAGACTGAATGGCCAAAAAAATACGGAGTGTCCAGTTTCTCAGCAATCCTCTCTCATTCCTGAGAAGCTGTGTGTGTCTGGCAGGGTGTAGCAGGGTGTGGGGAGGGGAGCTCTGCTCCTATTTCATATATKCTACCCTTGTGGCCTGAGCACAGTGGAGGCTTTCATATCCTGTCGTGGCCAGACTGGTGCCTCCCTAGCGGTGAATTCACTTACAAGAGCAAACACATGAATTACTCCTTCATTTGCCATCCTAGTTGTCTTTGTCAATGCTGCAGTCAATCMGCCCTGGTGGTCTCACATTTATTCTGTTACAGATATGCTTTAACCAGGATTTTTTTTTATTTTGTGTAGTACTGCTACTTGCCAATACACCAAGTTCATCTGTTGCTGTCATTGGTGTCAATGCTTCTCAAGGGGTTGGACTGCTTGAAACAATTGTTTTTTTTTCCATCCCTGATAATCATACTAATTTCTTTTCAGATGAAAAGCCAAGTTTTGTTCATGATACTTACTTACTTTGCCCTGCCCCAGTGATAGAAGATGCTGGACAGTAAGTATTGCTTTTCAGTGTGTGTCAAGAGAGAGTGAACTTCTTGATGAGGATGTCATTACTGAGCCAAAGGCTCAGGATTTTGCCCAGAGTGTCAAGCTAATAACTTTGTGTGTGTCATATTGCAGCCATCTCCTTTTGCCGAATCCTTTCCTAGCAAGAGTCAGCATAGCTCTAAATCAGTGTKGGGTCTTCAGCACAGTTTAACCAAAGGTCTTCTTGCACCATGGCCCCCTATCACAGGATCACAGAATGGTGATTCCTCCTCTCTTCCTATATCCTGTTTTTTCAGACCAAAAGTTAAATTGAAGACAAACTTTTAATTTTGTTGGAAAGGAGGTGCTTAATTTGAATTCCTTTGCTGCTGTTGTATATGATGCTTCCTGTTATTTTGTTCTGCTTTGTCTAAGTTGATATTTTTCAGCCTTTTTTATCTTGTAGCCTTCTGGGAGACATACCCTACCTTTTCCCTAGGTGATCTGGTGGGTGCTTAAATAGTGTACTGGGGTTAATACACTTTTATATTTATGGGTGAAGGAAATTAATTTGGTGAGGTTTTGTATTTTTTTTAACTATTACTTTATTTTTTTTTTCTCCCTTAGACCCATTCTCTGATATTGGAGAATGGTTAGGGGTAGATTCTTCTTAAATTTCACTGGCATTTCCATGTTTTTACCCTTTTTGACTGCTATGAAGTTATTCTGGATTTCCTTGGATACAAAGAACACATTCTGACTCATTAACAGAAAGTTTTCTTTAAATAAATAGAAGTTTTGGAGTTTTTTGTGCTATCTACAGCAGCACTACAATTGTCTGCTCACTGTCTTAGTGCCCTCTGCCCCAGGTGGGATGGGGGTATTTTTATTAAAGAGTGTATGTCCCAGCTCCATTAGGGTAACATAGAAAGGATGCCTCCTGGGCAAGCAGGGAGGCAAATATATGTATGTGCCTGAGGCCATGAAAATGCCCTGACCTGACATGCTGTCCATRCATGCTCCTAAACCAATGGTTAAAACAGAGACAGAGTAATGGTAACAAATGGGTGTAAAGATGGCACTAAAAATAAGTGTATCTGTTTTGTGCTCTAGGGTGGTTTTCCTACAAGTCAGCATGAACAACGGRCTAACATTCATTTCCAGCTCTGTCAGCATCACCAGCACACAGTGTGTAAGTAATTCCAATGGGGCTTGACAGAGGAGCCATGAGACCTTGGGAAGAGATGGCTGTTCTTCCAGCAAAGCCTCCTTCAGTGAGCATGAGCTCTGTGCAGCTTCTGCATCACTGCTGCTGACTGGATCTGTGCAGCTCTGGGGAAGATAACCAGGRCTACTTAAGAGCAAATTGTTATTATGATGGTTTAATCACAGTTTTCTGAGTAAAAAAATTATAATAAAAGGCACCATACCCATTCTTACCCCAGGAGGGAGCTCCTCAAAACTGGGATCTTAACAGAAGGAGATCTGAGAAAATTATGGAAGGAGCATCAGGCAGCCACACCCTGTTGAGCCCTGGAGTCCCTGATGGGATCTGGGGTAAAAGGTGCAACTGTTAGGACTTGTATCTGGAAAAGCTACAGAGGGAAAAGACAGTGATGCCTATCCTGCATCACATGGTCAAAAAGACCAGGTGGAGTGTCGGGGATGAGCAGCTAGAAATGAYCCTTTATTAAAATCTCATTTTTAGAATCAAATAAGCAAAATTAAGAAACTAACTGCTAGATAAGCAGCTGTCTTCTTTGCCTTGGGGTAAAAATAGGCAGTGCCYATAGCTGTTGCAAGTACAATAATTAAATATGTGCCCTTGTACTTGTGGTATAAGCAAATTGGCTGAAGAACCTGATAGCAGTTTGTATCAAACTTGAGCTTTATTGTTATTAGTGTCAAAAGGACTTTTATAGCCTATGCCAAATGCTGTCATATTGGTTTGTAATCATTGTTGGCCATTTTGACAGCTGGAGAACAGGAGGGCAGGAATGCAGATAGAGGTGACTAGAACTTGTGAATCTAATTTTCTGATGTTTTCAGCAATGAAGGTGGGAAATATCACACCAGATTGCTGGAGCAGTCTGGGGTGCACTGACTCAATTTAGAAGGGATGTGTTTGCTTCGTCACTGAATTATTTCAATTTTGCCAAAGCTCTCTTCCAAATTTTCTATACTGAGGACTGATATTTTCACATTTTATTCCACTCTTTTACCTCAGGTATGATAAAACCTTTTAAGTCAGCAGTGAAACACAAGTGTTAACTGGTGCATTTAGTTACCCATATGTAATCTATTTCTGATGAAGACTGAAGTCTCAGCCCTAACTGGGGTTGCTAAAGGCCAGAGCATGGATGGAGGAAGCTTTTCCTCTCGGTAGCCTTAGGATAAAGAGAGGAATCCCATCTCCAGTCATGTCAATCTGACAGTTTTTGACCAGCCTCTTGCAGATTGAATGTGAAAGAGGCAAGAAGGCTGATTTGCAGCTGAAACAAAAATACTGTCTTGCTCCTGTTACGTCCTATAAGTAGGGAGGTTGGCAGTTCAGTTCCCAACTTCGTCTTARTTTCATGCATTTCACTCTTCTCGTTTTAGAGATTCCCTCCATTTCCTTTCCTCTCCTGTTTCCTCTTCTGTGGGTGGCAGTCAGCTGGCCTGCTCAGCTCTCCTCCCCAGCTGCTCCTTCTGTCCTTTCTGTACAGTAAGTATCTTCACTATAATCCAAAAGCTTCTGTGTGATCCCCATGCTTATTTCTGTTCAACTGCATGAAGTCTGCTATTTTCGTTTCAAAGTCCAGCTTCACTATGGTGCTTTGTATCATTAAAATCATTAAAAGAAGACTCTTTAGCTTCTTGCTGCCAGCAGCTTCTGAGCTACTGCTGGCAAACGTCTCAGCAATTTATATGTGCAGTCAGCACAGAAAAATGATGCCTGGGAACAAAGACTACAAGGAGGTAATGTGTGTTTGGAGCAATAGTAGCAGTGGCACTGCATTGCTACTGTGCTTGGATTTATTTCTAAGGAGTGCAGCAATACTTCTTAAAGTTATGCTTGATTTTTATTCACTCTTTTTCAGCAAACTGATTACACTGGCAATTCATTTCTCTTCAAGTATCTGCTTTCCAGATGCATTAGTGCCTCATGGGGCCATGGGAGGGCCAGAGAGGGGGACTAAGAGCTGAACTGCAGCTGGCTATTTTGTCCTCTAACAGGATTTATTTGAGCAGGRAGTCTGGCACATGTTGGAGCAATCCAACTGCTCCCTGGCTAAATGAAGGTGAGCTAAACAGCATATCCCAATACAGGTCATTTTGTTGCATCTGTCACAAAAAGCCACATAGCAGTGGAGAGATGGTGATGCTGTGACACAGGTATGGGATACTGGGTTACCTGCCTAAAAGCATGGAGCATGCCTCAAAGCATGATGGCTCTAGGAATTGACCTGAGAAAGAACTAGGTGTCACCGAAGTTGGTCATTCAGGATCTCACCCAGACTTTGCAAAGCTCTTATTCCACCTTTTCATTGTCTGAGGGGARAAACAAATACACTTAGAACAATGAAGGGAATCCCTGTTCTTAGAAGGAGCTTAGCATCAGTTTCTGGTGCCATGGAAATTCAGCAACCMGTTTTAGATTTAATGAGGTGAATCTCATGGACTTTATCATATAGCAGTCGCTTTTGGAATATGCTTTCTTTCCCTTTATCCACYCACCTATCCTTCGAAAATCTCTTACAGCTTCCTCTCTAGCAACTCCTCTTTCCTCAGCCTGATTGACAGACCTTTCTTCAAACTCTTTCACATCTTTCACTAGGCTTTCCTCTGTTTTTTTGCTTAGTTTTGCCTGTTCTCTGATACCCCATTGCTGGTGAATCAAACCTCAGATTTTGAAAATCTACCATTGAAGAGGCTTCTTTTTTCAGTATTAAAAAAATAGCTGAAACACCACAGCTAATCTTAATACCATTCCAGAACCCAGTACAGGCTAAGGATAGGGCATGTTCCAGTATGTCACTGCCCATGTGCAATAAATGTTTACTTTCCAAAAGTAAACAAATGTTTACTTTCCATATGTGCATTATATGTTCTGCAGAAAGCAAGCAGCATAGGAAAACCTGATTCCTGTAGTCATCAGAGTAATAGAGAATTAATATCTCTGGTGAATGCACTGAAGTGAAATGCTCCAAGTGCAAAGGATCCATCAAGATTTACACMRAAAAATCAGAGTTGTGATTCTCTTTGGTTCCCTAGCTGCTCTGAAAAGCTGATTTCAACTGTTAACACATGATTGTTTGTTTGTTTCTAGTAATTTTAAAGGAAATTTAACTTTGATTTTTAAGATGTAGATGCTTAGCTCTCCAATCCCAGAGTCTCACTGTTCTCTGCTGAGAGATCATAAGATCATATGAATCAGAAAGCCTTAAGATAATAATTACAAAATCCCTTTAAAAATAGTCAAACCAGCCATAAGAAGCATACCAAGAACAAGCAGCCTTATTGACTGGTCTGCATAATCACTCAGGCTGAGGTTGTGTGAGCAGTTCGAGTCGAGGCAGCGCGGGCAGGTTTGGGAGCTGATGCACTGAGCAATTTGTGCTCTGTTCTGTGACACTGACATGTGAGCAGTTACCCATATGGTCTGAGCTTCAATATCCCCATGCTTTTAATGTCTGTATTTGCATACTCTGCATCTCTAGGAATGGAAGGTTACTCTGCACACGTGGGGGTCTGGTTGCATGGAGTTTGTGATGCTGTTCTGACAGTATTAAGGGACTTGTCAGCACAGAATGGGTTGTRTRCAAGTTTAGCCTTGAATCTGGTGGGCTGTAAACATACTGTAAATTCATGCATCAATTATACATATACACACAACAAACAGGGCATGCTTTCTTGATTTTGTGGCTTCAGATACTGATGTGACCATAATCATAATAGTAATTAACTGCACAATCTGCCTGAGACCTCATAGTGAGKGAAAACTGACTCTGAATGTGTAACTTCAGGACTCCTGTCCTCACTGAGACATACAAAGGCAACTCAGAAATAATCATCTTGTTTGCAGCTGACTGGGACCATCCTTTTCATTGCTCTTCTGATTCTCTTTCTGCTGCTGGCTCTGGCTCTTCTGTGGTGGTTTTGGCCCCTTTGCTGCACGGTGGTAAGTATAGTTTTTTATTCTATTGACTTGGTTTCATCTATTCTCTACCAAAGAACAGAGTTAAAGTGTTGGAGTGGGTTAACCTTGCTTAAGAAAAACATTGCCACATTTGTAAAGCCCTGATTCAACAATTTGCTTAAAGTGCTTTTTGAAGTTACTCTAATCTGGGTTTTTGATTGTTGCAAGGCCTGTATGATTTTTACCTTGAATGAGAATTGTAAATAAGCTCATGGATGTGATTCAGGTTTCTGTAGGGATCGAGACCTCTTTTACACCASCTTTGAAACCTACTGCAGGAAATGTGATGAATTGATTTACTAATGWGTGCATAAGCTTTTACGGTCCTCTATAAATGCAAGAGTTAGGAGGTTTTTGCATTTTGTTSGTTTCTTTAATTTATTYAGAGGAGCTGCAGATTCTGAATKAATATCTTTGCACTAACTTGGTAGYTATTATGGTATTTTTCAGGCAGAACTACCAGGGTTACTTACTCTRAAGCACTTTTTGACTCATCATACAGTTCTGTGGATTTAGCATCTCACCTGGGTTTATTTAATGCCTGCTGAAAAGCAACGGGGATAATGGGAGGATTGAATGTGGGGAAATGGAGCAGGGTGACTCATTTGTGATGCAGGCAAGAAAGCAGAGAGGATGTAGTATTGAATGGATGAACCCTACCATTTTCTCAGCTTTCTGCATTATTTACGTATTCCAGGTGATCAAGGAGCCGCCGCCACCACCGCCTCCGGAGCCTGTAAGTGCTGTTTTTGAGCTGTGGCCCTGCCTGCAGCCACTGTAGTGTACTGTGCTGCCCTGGAATGTCAGCCCTGTAGGTGTCTTAATGACACCTTGAAGGCTGTGAGAGGAAGTCCTCTGGGTCAGGACAGTTATTTCTGCCTTCTGGCCTCTTTACATACAGACAGCAAAACTGCTTCCATCCAGGGAGAAAGCAATTGAATAACCTGAAAGTCCACAGACCAACAGTTCCTATGGTATTTTGTTCCTTCTGCTGTGCATCAGACAGGTGTGTAAGCAAATCTTTGCTTCTCAAGCTGTGCTGACAGCTGTCCCTCCTCCAGTAAAGCTGCCGTTGTTCTCAGCAGGAGTTTAGCCCAGATTGGCAGTAAGGAACTGTCTGGCAGCTGGAAGAAAGGACAGCAAAGGCCACATTCTTGTGGCTTTGCTACAGGAGAGAAGACAAAAGCCTGCCCTGGCTGTGGCTCTTCTGAAGAGTGACCTTTGGAAGGACATTTAGCCTTTCTCCATTTAGGTTTTGAGCTGTTTGAGGCAGGGTTGTATTTATTTCTTTTGGGGACAGTATCTCAGGGACCCTGACCTCAGCTTAGTTTCACCATACAATTTCATGAAAATAATARTAGTAAATAAAAGCACCTCCAGAAAAAACTTATGCCTGCCTTTCTTTCTTTCCTAGGCATAGACAGTTAAATGATGGAAAAATACTTTSCTAACCCACAAGAGAAGCTTATAGTTTACTGCTAACTTGCTGTAACTTGGCATGAATGTAAGGAGGCAGCCACAGCTACTGTTTTGAGGTTGCCAGAAGCCACCATTAGTGTGTATGTGATTCTGTTACTTGTCCTGAGCAGCAGCACTGTGACAATTTAACTTTAGAATGCACACCAGAATTCAAGCTGGGGTTAGTGTGATCAGKGCTATCACAGAGCCTGCAGTTGCAGTCGTGCTGCACTTGAAGGAGGTTTCAGAGAGCATCACACCCATGCAGAAGTTCCAGATGCTTTGCAATTATTCTCAGCAGCAGAGATTTTAAATGCAATCAGAGAGGATGAACTGATGCAAGCCTCCAGKAATAACACAGAATACAGATGCTAGCCATCCCTTTTCTTGGCCTTGTCTTTATTCAGTGTGGATTGTAATAATTCTGTATTGTAACAATTGTGTAATGGATTACATTTAGCACTAGGCTCCCTAGGTACGATGTCCTGCCCTTCAGTGATACAGTGTGGTATTGCTACTTTTAAAYTGAATATAGGTGTGTAAAATGTGTTCTAAAGCACCAGCATTAAATTTCCACATCATAGCTGTTAATGCTGCTTTGCTGTGTGTTCAGTGTAGGGGATATTTGCTATAAATCCTTTATCAACTGGAAAAGTATCAGCTGTTWTGAGTGACTGTGTCCTGCTAGAGTCAGGTCTGCCAAGAATAAGAGCTGTGAGACCTGAACACATAGAAGTTGTGTTACATTGCATAGAAGAGTCACAGTATCTTACTCAGGTTCACAATGAAATCAAATACAAATGAATTTAAAATGCTGATGTGGTTCACCRGGTGCTGATTTAGATAYTGCATGAAATGRGATAAAATCTGTGTCTTTATACTCTCAAAAAAAAGCTAACTGAAACAGCACCAAACCCAACAGCAAACCACAATACCTTTGTTGTATATTTATTTCCCTGGTTTGGGATAAAAACAAAATAACAGGAACAAAAAAGTGGTAAAACAAACMCCAAAGAGCCAAACCACAACAATAAAAAACCCAAACTCAAACTTCCCTTACTAGTTCATGAAAATGTCAACTCTAGTCTTGCCTGGCTGTACTAAAGAATTTGTTGGAGGAACTGATCTGTTGAACTGTAGCTGAGAGATCACATGTCACTGAATAATTGATGGAAATACMTTTCTCCAAKGTATAACCCAAAAGATAAATACAARCAAAAATTAAARCGTGGTTTTCAAAAGCTGTTATTGTTTYTTTTGGCTGTTAATTTCTTTTACATTCCAATAAAAACATGCAGGGCAATTTTGAGAAAATGCCATCTAGTAGTGTAACTGTAATTTCTATCCATCTGTAGTATTTGTGTTTCACTTGATTTTTGTTGTTGTTGTTTTTAAAATTAAAAAGTAAGTTCAGGTAGTGTTTCTAGAAACATACTTGAATAGATGAAAAGTGGTAGAGAGCATTGTGCTTGACCAGTCCAAGTCCAGCACACACAGCTGCATATCAGCATGAGGTAAAGTTATTTGAGGAATGAAGAAAATATTGTTGGAGGCTTGTTGGGCCCTTTCCTTAGCTGTGTGTGTACTTGGAGAGTGTCAGGCTGTGGCTTTCAGATGCCTTGACTTAGTGTAACGATACGGAGTCTGAGAAATCCCAGTTTCTTTGCTTGACTCAAGATGATAGAGCTGGAGGTGTGTTCCCAGGCTTGTTGAACCAGAAACATTTGCCAGTTTTTAGTTAAGCAAGAGCAGAAAAATGAACCTGGAGTTAATTTCTGATTCAGACTCTCGAATGTTCCACAAGAATAATCTTMAGTCTTTATAATTGCTCTGGTTATGATCTCCCTGACAATTGTGAGATGCTCCTGTCTGAACCCTATTCCAAGCTGCACAGCTTGAGCCAGACTCCACAAGGCATCAAATAGTGAAAAATAACTGGTTACAGCTGCCAGGAGAAAGGGGTCTGATGCACATGTTAGAAAACTCAACAGTGGTTGCTTTTTCTTCCTCTCTGAAGTGACATTAAGTTCTAAAAGTGCAAATAATAAATTATTTCTTTGGGATAACTCATCTCTGCAATTTCTGCATAGCATAGTGGCAAGCCAGTATAGTGTGCAATTCATCTGCACTTTGCCTTTCCTTACGAATCAATTGGGGTTTTGGAGTCAATGTACATTTGACTAAATAAAAGCAGCCTGGAGAGAGGAATAGGCAATCMTCTCTGGCCTCCCTAGTTAAAATTGCAGCTGCAGAGACAAGACACTTTTCTGTTTTTTGTCAGCAAATAAGCATAACACACAAAGCCAGTTATCCAAGGATTGGACCATAGGATATTCAGCAATATCTCCCTGTCTTTCCCACAGGACTCAGATGATGAAGATGGATTGCCAAAGAAGAAGTGGCCAACCGTGGATGCATCTTATTATGGAGGTCGAGGTGTTGGTGGGATTAAGAGGATGGAGGTATTTGGCTTGTTCTTTAGTGTTATAAACCCCAGCACATTTAATTAAAAATTGTACCACTTTGTTTCTATGTGATTTTTGAATAGGACTGGAGACTGGGATTTAATCAGGGCTTGTCCGCCTAATTTGCACCTGCTGTCCAAGTARCAGGCATCAAGCTGCTATCATTTTCATGAATAATTAAATGAATTATGAGCCAGAGAAAATTTGCAGGTTAAGAAATTAGATAAGCACCAAAAGAAGTTTTAATTTWGTGAATAGAACCCTTTGGTGCAGTTGTGTCCCATTTTCTTGTCAAAGGAATTAAGGCACAGCTGGTTTTATATTTGAAGATGCTGTCTATGCAGTGCCTGGTTTCTGTGAAAGGGAAAGCTTCTCAGCCAGTTCCTGTGAGACTGTAGGTGAAGTATTGCATCTTAATATCCTTCACCATTTTCCTTGGAAGAATTTTATCCTTGATGCTGAGAGTGCTGACTGTGACAGCTTGGAGCATATATTGCTCTTGAATGCAGAGTCCCTTTTCTGCTTGAGCTAAGTCAGACAACAACATCAGATATTAGGATATTAGATATTGGGAAAAAYTGCTTCACTGAAAGGGTGATCAGGAGTTGAAACAGTGTCCTCTTACCGTGTGCTCTCCTGACTTCAGGTGCGATGGGGAGACAAGGGTTCAACAGAGGAAGGAGCAAAGTTGGAAAAACCCAAAAATGCTATTATTAAGTTGCCAGAACAGGAGTATGAGCCGTGGGAACCCAAGCCGAAGAAGCCCCATGTGAGAAAACCACCTTCCCAGCGAAAATGGTATACTCCAATCAAGGTAACATGTCTGACCCTCCATTTTACCAAGTCTCTCATGTCATGTAAGATACAATATCCCACTTCCTTTGCACAGCTTTTCTTTCAGTCGAGCTGAGGGAGCCTATTTAGAAAAGTGGCCATTAATCCTCATCTTTGCCTGGTTTTGGGACATGAATTGCACCTGGCACTGTGGTGTTGTATTTTGTTGAGAAGAGTAGAGGGCATGAACAGAGCTCTTCCTTTCCTCAGCTCACACTGTCTTTCCAGGTACTCTTGCCTGGGTTGCAGCAGCAGATCACTTGAATCTTAGGGAGGGCAGATACTGTTTTGTGCCATCTCAAGGCTGTATGGAAAAGGATCAGATAAAGTGCACTGTCCTTGCTTTGACTGCATTGTGGCTGAGGCCTTCGGTTGAGATCCAGCTCTGTTTACCCCTAGTTCAGCCATGAGACAGTAGTTGATKGATTTTTGGGCAAGTCACTCAGTCCCTCCATGTTTTCATCCCTAGTTCTCCTGTGTCATTATAATGTCTGGGGTTTCCATGTCTTTTAATGGATGTGTCCCAACACCTAATGTAAGATTAACACCTTAAAGTAACACCTGTGTAATTGTGCCTCTTAATGGAGTCGCTCTCATCCTCCCTGCATGTTGGGTATTTGGCTCGCTGTATATTGGGCATTTTTTACCCCACTGGGGTTCTTCTGGTTGTCCAGTTAAGCAGTGTACAAGGGGCAAGGGCACAGGATGAGTGTGTATGCACAGCTTAATACAGAAAAGCTGTACCAACCCACATGTGGTTTAATCTGGTGCTCTTTTCACCATATTTCTTGGTCACATCTTGCTTTTTTTTTTTTTTTTTT
>NW_026623369.1:1782980-1842221 GCF_030028575.1 Malurus melanocephalus
TTTTTTAATTGCAGGGTAAACTTGATGCACTGTGGGCATTGGTTCGACGAGGCTATGATCAAGTCTCTCTTATGAGGCCACAGCCAGGGGATAAGGTAAGGCATCTCAAATGCACTTCAGTTCACTCCTCTGTTAGTAGCAGCAGTGCTCTTCCTTCCCAATCATCCCATCTTTTTCTTTTTTTCACAAGCTTGTCTCTTTTCACATTGCCCTAAAGCTAAAAGCTAAAAGTATTTAATGTTTCTTGGATTTAATGATGGAATTCACTAATATTATTGAGAGACATCATGAAGTGTACAGATGATAAAAAAAACAAATCATAGCAAGGTTAATGGAGGACAAATTTGGTGTTGAATTCTGTGCAGACACATTTCTCAGTCATTTCATAGGCAGAGAGTATCTCCTGCCTTGATGACATCTATTGGCCAAAAGTAGGTCAGGAGTAGACTCCTCCTGGGAGGAAGCAGGGAGTTTGTGCTTTTGAGAGCCACAAAGATGTCTGTGTACTGTCCCTGGGTCACTGGAAATAGCTGAGTTCGGAGCTCTCATAGTTTCCCCAGGTGAGCCTGGCACTGTTATGGTTGTCTCTGTTTTGTTATGCTGAGGGGACAACTCCCTAAGAATTGAGCGCTGCGGCTTTGAGCTGTTTCACCATCAAGGTTTTGCCTTCTGMAATGATGCTTTGAAACATGAGGACTAAGCAGACACAACAGCATCTTTCTCTACCCTGTGGGCAGAGTCCATACGTTTCATCACYTTGGCTCTCAGGTGAAGGGATTATAGAATTACAGCAATAGGGACCATACAGCGCTTTTTGGAGGTAGGATGGTGCAGAGGCCCAGGCTTGTTTGCCTGGATAACTTTCACATCTAATGACAGACTTTTAAAGTAGCTTTAATTTGCATCAGCTAGGGCAGTAAGTTGCATGTCTCTTGCTTTTGGCAAAATATTATGTCGTTTGTCTGGTTATTAACCAAACATGCTGCTTCAGTATTTAAAGTTTAATCTCTTCTCTTTTTCTTTTGGCACATAAGGAAACTAAGAGAACAAACCCAGYTTCTTATACTACTTTGTAAAATGGTCTGAAATGGTTCACTAAGCTGCCTTTTCAAGGCAGCTGTGCTTGATACACCTTATTTACTTTTTGAGCATGATCTAGAGCTTCTGAATGGGCTCTTTAGGTCCAGCTGTATTTTGATAGCTAACATTGTATAATATGAATCTATCCTCTGCCTTTCACTCCCTTGGCTGGGACATTTCTATCAGTGCAGAGCACAACAGAGYCTCTGTTAGCCAGCGTGGTCAAGAAACATGCAGGGGGCTGGCTCAGAACAGGGATCCTCAGTTCCTYGCCTTCCAGCTCTGCTGTGGGGAGAACAAGGGGCTGAAAAGAGGCAATGTAAAACAGCAAGCTGAGGGATTATTGTATCAGGGATAACATAAGAAAAATCAAATGTACATCTGGGAAATAGGGTGGAAAGAATCCTATTGAGCCAGATCCAGTGGAGTCACAGAATCGTCCCTGTTCCCTGGCCTGTGAAATTAACTGAGGCTGAAGAATATTGAAAGTGAAACAAGAAAATAAGTAGACGGCCTTCTGCTGTTTGAAAAAGAGAAAAGGCCATCACAGGCCTGTATTTCTTGGAGAAAACTAGYACAGAGAGGAGCAAGTTTATTATTTATTCTTTGGGTAACTTCTCTAGTAGCAGTCTGTCAGTGGATAATTGACTCCTAGTAAGTTAGGTTTTTGGTGGGGGGGTGGTGTGTATAAATACACCTGAATGTACACATAAGTAAATGTGAGTTTGCACACACATGCACTCTCATTGTGGCTGAGGAGCTGGGAGATCAGGCAGTGACCAGCAGCATGGAGAGCTTGGAGCTCTGGCTGTGCAGAGCTTCCCCAGGAGCGAGGCCAGAGCTCTGTGCACCTCAGCCCAGATGGGACAGGGTCACTTTTTGTCACAGGGTTTAGCTTGGGCTTGGGCAGATGTGAGTGTTCAGCCTGGCACGTCTTGGTGCATTGTGTTCTACCAGAGTGTGCCATCCAGAGGCCAGGACTGAGTGGTGATCTTGGACTGAGAGATTGCTTTGGTGCGTGTGGTTTTCAGGGATTGGGGTGGGGGAGCAGGGGAAAGAGTTCTTGGTGGAGTCCGAGTGCACCTTTTTTCTTTTATTTTAAGGTCATTTCATAGCTGTCTTGGCTRTACAGGAAAACTTAGAGCTTAGAAAGCAAAAGGAACACAATTTTGTCACTCCAAAATGGGAGTGACRTTTTAATTCATAACTCGGAAAATGCCTAAATCTGAAGTTCCCAGAATCAAACAAGGCATTTCCTTTAAATTTTCAGGGATTACCAGAGATATAGGCTGTTTCCCACTGGAAAGGATTCAATGAAGCTATATTTTCCAAATTTCTGTTTCACAGTTTACCTCCATTCTGAAAAAAAGTTTCCATTTTCCATTTTTACTACTTCGGTTGGGTTCCTTTCTGCAGCCATTGGATGGAATTATAGCAAACCACTTTCTTTCTGTGTAGTAAAATACTCATTATGGAGAACATTCACAAGACAGGAAGAAAAATATTTTTCACAAGGCTTTTGGACAGGGGGAAGATGAAAAAGGATTTATAATTTTTTTTTTTACATTAAAACATTATGGTTTTACATTAAAACAATCTTTAGACAGTTTTTTGAAAGATGTAATTTTTTTCTCCCCCTCAAAAATCTGAAAAGTACTTATAGAAAAACTGTGATTGTTTTTTTTTTTGTTTTTGTATATTCACCAATGTGTCTGGCTTTGTCACAGAGAAGCAAAAGTCTGTTACAGTTTTTGACAGCTTTTCAGCATCTTCCCCCACAACACAGATCTCTTGTCCTTGGGTCTGCAAACCATACAGCAAAGGCAGTATTGCTATCCTGGATTTTTCAACCATGACTTCTTACCCATTCCCATCATGAAGTGAAGTTAAAAATAGCACTGTTTGTATATTTTTGAGTCTCCATGTGGGAAAGCCCATTCCAGAGTGTATTGAGAGCCTTGCAATAGGAATAGAGACTGAAGTATGTGTGCAGTAATGCAGGACTCACTGCTGCAGGGCGTTTCCATTGTCCTTTCCTCYGAATGAGAAGGTCTGCAGTCCTTCCATCTGTTTTTCTTCCTTCATCACGGTCCTGTTGCCATTCCCCATCCCGCTCTTTTCCTTACCTGTGCCCTGCTTGGACTCCTGTCCTAGACATTGCCTTCCATTCCCTTCTGTGGGTTCTTCCTCGTTTTCTCTCTCAGTTTTTGCCCTTCCTCTTGATGAGACAGACTGGTTTCCTGCAGCCCTGTCTTGGGAAGCAATGGGAGCTGCTCCCCAGCCTCCTTACCCTTTCCTCTCCTGCTGCAGGACCTGAGCTGCTGATAGCATCTCGCTCATGCCTATAGCCTTGCTGCAGAGCTGGCTGAAGCTCTGAGAGTTCCCCTGCCCTGGCTCATGCCTTCCATGAACTCATCAAAAAAGGGATTTCAGGATGGATGATGTATGAGGCAGGATTGTATTAATAGGACTGTATTAATCSTTGTGAAAATCACAGGAACTTTTTGGAACTGGCTACTTAAAGGAAGCCAGCCAAGCACAAGCTCCTTCTCCTGTGTGCCCACAGTGTTTTGCTTGGCTCTACAGACAGCTCCTCCTCTTGGTCTCCATTCAAGATCTTATCATAGCACCACCACTGAAATGTATTAGTTTGGCAAGTACCTCAGTGAAGGGTCACTGRATGCCACTCACTTGACTTCCTCAGGTCACCTCTAGCAGGAATTTTTGTTGCACCAGGATGGGACAACAAGGAATAAACACACTTAGCTCTACCCCATCATTAACAGCTAGGCTGTTATTTGTGGCGTGGAGTTTTGCTGAGCTCTCAGACAGCATCAGCAGAGGAGTGAAGTGRTAGAAAAGTGCTGGTGGCTCTGTGGTAGATTGCTGGGCTTTCTGCCTTGCAGTCTACAAAGGTGAAGCCTTCATAGGCATTTGTGCTGCTGCTGCTGCAGTGATGGATCCCTYAGCTGCTATTCTTCCCTTCCTTTCTCAGAAATCTATGTTTTAGAGGAACAGCAGTCMCTCTTTTGGCCCAAGAAAGGGATTGACAGCTGTAAGGTGAGGACACTGCTCAACCAGCCCCAGGGACTATGTCAGCGTGTCCATATGGCCTGATGGGCTGTGTGTTGCTCAAGATACTCAGATTTCCTTGAAGACTTTCCCATCGCTGTATTGGTGTTCTCCTGCCCCTGCAGCAGCTGCTTTAAAGGTTGGCGTTTGGGAAATATTAGTGGTTGGCGAGCTTGAAATATTTCATACAAACCACATTTGCTGGTAGGGCRGGTTGTCAATAGTCCCTGCAAAGAGTAAGTTTCAAGCTCTTCCCCTTGGCCTCACAGTTCAAAAGTGGGTTGTTACCCATGGCAGCAGGTAAACACTGAAAGCCTCGTGTAGGCAGAGAGGAAAGGGAGGTGCTTTCAAATGGTCTGTTAGTTGCTGCTTTCAGCAAATCCATTCCATTTCGCTTCTCAGCACATACTGATTGATGCAGGAAATTCTTAGAGGCTCGGTTTACCAAAATCCTTGACTAAACAACCAACATTTTTCCCCTCAGGCAGAATTGATAATTTACTTTAAAGACTTWAAAAGTGATCTCATTATTGTCACTGAAAATTTTGTAGCTGCAACAGWGAGGAATTGTAGACTGGATTTTGCTGTCACCATCTCCTTGTATACCCGTGGGACTTTACTTAGAAAAAAAGCAATGCCTTAGCAGTTCTACTCTTAGCCTGTGTTTTGTACATGTAAAGCCCGTTTCTGGGGAAGGGGGCTAGAAGCAGGCTGTTGCACARAAATCTGAAAGCCTTTTTGCCTTTTTCTGTTCCATGAAACTGAGATTAATAGGCTGCTGTGCATTGAAAAATGTCACAAACTATGAGCTGCTGGTCATTTTAGAAGCCAGAACTTCAGCATGCTCCCAAGTTCTCACCTTTGAGTTACAGTGTGATTTTAAACAAGGTGTAGCAGCTGGAATTTTAAACARCAACCTTTGAAATGAGGAGTATGTGGGTTCCTTATTCTGTGCATCCCTTTCAGAATGATCACTCTCAGTCTGACAGATTTGTTAAAGCTCAGAAGGTCTGATTACCCTCAAATATCRAGTGATTTCTTGTAATGCCAACTATGACATCTGTGTGCCTTAGTTTTCTTAGCAACAAAACAATCACGAGAACACAGTATTTACCTTCCTTACAGCCATGAGGTTCAGGGTTCTGCCAGGCACTTGAGACTCCTGASATGAATCATGGGACACCAAGCTTATGGATTATTAATGACTAGTAATTACTCTCTGGCTGCTACTTACAGGTGGTCAGCAGCTTGAATGCAGCCCACAGTGATGGCAGCAGCCGCCTGTCACGCCACGGTGGCTGCCCACGCACTGCTGCTATTTGGAGCTCATTCTAATTGCTTCTCTTCAAGACCAAGCAATGGCTTTTAATAGGCTTCCCTGCCTCTTGCTTGGAGATGTGTTGTAATCACCCGTGTAACAACTGGCAGAGCTACAGGGGGTGCTGGAAAAGCAGCACTGAGCTCCTTGAGAGCTCCTCTGGTCATCTGCTGTCTGCTCCTGGGCCTTTTCCCCCTTTGTCTCACCTTTCTGGAGCCAATCACCTTCAGAGGCTGCTGAAAAATTAAAGAGATGAGGACATTGCCTACCACAGCAGGTGATCTCAATTTGTCACTTTCCATAAAAATGTGACGCATGTAGCTCCTGTTTTGCTACTTTTTCTTTTTTTAGAGGACACCAGTATTCCTTTGGTTTATTCCTGCTTTAGCAGACATGGCGTGGGGGGGAAAAAGCTCCCTCTCTCTGGTGTGGGACCAATGTCCTAATGCAGTTCCCAGGATTGTTGAGCATTGCAGCTGGAAACATGTAATCAGKGACTGATGAATTTCCTGTCCTGCAAGAAGCCCACATACTGCATTGCCACTCACTTGTGCCAGGATCTTGTTATTTCTGTTGTGGAAGAGGAATTCACAAGTAAACTTTGGGGATGGATGCTGCCTGTCTGCACCCAGTGAAATCAGCAGCCTGTCCATGTCTTTGGGGGCCAGAGGCATGCTCAGGACCAAGAGGCTCTTGTGAAGAATGAGTGCAAGTCCCAGGGCTGYTGTTACTGGCACACAGCAGGATGAAGAAGGATTAGCCTTGTGGTTAAGATACTGGCTGTAGCTTACACAAATTACTTCACTTCTGTTGTACTGCAGTTCCACAGTGAATAAATGAGATGAAGTGTAAACTCTAGGAGGTTGAGACCTTGTTCCTTACAGCATATAATTTGAGCATATAATAGACTCTGTTAGGTAGAGRGGAGACTCTTTTGTTAGTCTTAAAACATATGTACTGCTTTGATATTTCTCTGATATTTATGACAAAAGAACAGCTTCAGGTCTGGGTTTTTCTATAGGAAAAGTGTATTTGGGATGAGGCCTAGTGACTTAATCCCTTGTTAACTGGAACTCTGACATGTCTGCATTGGGGGAACAGGCTCTTGTGTATTGTTATCACAGTTTTCCAGRCATCACTGATGCTCCCCAGCCATACAGTGTGTCCAAGCTACACAGGCCTGACTGGAGCCCCATGACTCTCTTGGGCCTTAGCAGCGCTACCACAGGGCAGCACTGAGGGCACTGCTCTTTGGAGAGGAAATGTGCACAAATGCACGTGTGGCTGCTTACCAGGACTGCAWGAACCGATCCACAATTTGCCCATGGACAGGTGTGTTGCACCCATCATGTTCATTTGCTTCTTGGCAGCACCCTTGGATTGATGCTGAGCCCCCTCTGACCTTGTTTCTGTTGGGTTGCTGGGAAGAGAGCAATGTTCCTCATTGTCTTGGAGTTGGTAACACTCCAGAAATTAACCCAGCCTTCCTTAGCTCTCTGTAGTARTTATGCAGGATGTGTAATGCTGTTACCTTCCTCTGAAGGTCTTTGAGGTCCAGAAAGAAAAAAAAAGCTGTGTAAGATGATGTATTCATGCTAAAGTTATTGTGCAGAGTGATAACTAAAAATCAAAAGCGATTGTGTTATTACTTTCCACAGAGAAAATGTAATTCCAGATCTCTGATCTAGTTGTAAAAACTATTGTGATCCATGTTGTAGTACCAGAAAAAAACCAAATTGCTGTCTCACCCTATACTAAAAACGTAAAGATACTGAGACAACCAGAAGAGCTTAGATCTATGTATGTTAGGTCTTAAGATCAACCTAATCTTGCTTTGAACTTTTATATGCCCCTTTTAGTCTTAGCCAGGAGCTGTTCCTGGAACAACAGGACTCCAAATGCTTTGTGCTTTCTGCAGCAACACTGGAGTTTCTACAGCATTTTAAAATATTTCAGATTGGTTGTTTTGGTTTGTTTTTTTGGTGTGTGACTAAATCCCTACTTTCCCCCTCCCTCACAGATTTCTTCTAGGGAATGTAATTGCCCAAGCAGACACCTCAGTCTTTCTTGGCTTCTTAAGGAGTGGGTTGTACAGAAACTTYGATGTGAGGCCTGCCAAGAGCAGTATTCCTTCTTGCAATGCTGGTGGCCAGGCACTCTGAGTTGAGCAAACCTTTGAAAAATGAGAGGAGGCGTACCTGACTTTTTTTGTACTGCTGGGGGCAGGCCACTGACTCTGCTAAGGTGAGACCAGGGTCTGTGATAGAGCTTRTAGGAGAGAGGTGGCAATGGGATGCTCATGGAAATGAGTAACTTCAAAATGCAGAGCTGGTACTTGCTATCCTGGTCAATGGTCAATGCTACCATGGCAGTGGTATATTTGCATAGTGTTAGGTCTCTGGCATACCAGAAGTGGGACAGAGATTTCTGTGTCAGGCTTTTTTGATGTGTTCCTTCTTAGAGTAAGGTRGTTGAGTCCCAAGGCAATCTGCAATTCAATTTAACACTGGAGCTTTTGGGGGAGGTTTTCTGTGCTTCATCAATGTGCCAGCACTGATAATGAACTGTTGTGAGTCCCATCCTAGGAGAAGAAAATCCATGTGAGATAAGCACAGGGGAAACTGAGATGTGTGGGTTTATCATCTACTCATTCTAGGTAGCAGCAGAGAAGTGTTGGGGGTCATTGTGTCTGTTTCCAGACTCTGCAAGAAGAGGYAGCCTGTCTGTGTGCTGGGCCAGGATCTTACATTTTTGGCTGAGGCATGGAAAAATAGTAACCATATCCAGCAGAAATCTCTGAGTCTCCATTGCTGTCCTGTATCTTAGTCAGGTGAATGACATTGTGCTATTCCCCTGTGCACCCAATAATCCCAGTTTGCTCCTGAGAGACAGTCAGACAATTCACCCAGGAAAGCATGATGACACTTAATTACAGTTTGAGCAAGACYAGTTATGGTCCTTTGTGGCCTAATTTGCTGCGCCCAGCAAGCCACCAATACCTCAAGACTGAGGCTGTTGCACCCAGAAAATGTTTGTTGCTTTTGTTGCTATGCTCCAAAGCCCTCCCATTCTAGGAGATGGACAAATGCAACGTCCTCTTCCCTGAAAACACTGAAGGAAAGAGGAGAATCTTTTGCAAACCAACCACTGTTGTTTTTTTTTTCTTGAGCCACATTCTAGTCTGGTCAGCATTCAAGTGTGGAAATGTGTGGTGCTGTGGTTAAAACAAGGGATGTGAGTCACGAGTCCAGAACTTGTAAATACCATTTTTTTCCCCTGCATAACCTTGAGTAGATGACATGACCTGATGGTGGCTCTCCTCTCTTCTTCCACTCTGGGACCCTCATCCATAAAAGCTGTCAGAAAAGAGGAAGGCAGTAATCACATGTTGTGAGTGCAGGTTAAGGTTAAGATATTTTTCTGAGGTTTGGGTAGTATTTGGTCTGGCATGATGACACTTTGAGATTGGTACTGAATATAAAGTGTACCTGATAGACTGTGACTTTCGTTATGCCCAGTGTTACTCTGTTCTGCTCCCTTTGTCACTTTTTAGGGCTCAGAATCAACAGGCTTTGTTGTGGATCTGCACTGTGCATTACTTCAGCCACAGCCTCGGCRAAGTCCAAGACATGTGATGTTTTGTGCATTCCTGCAAGATATCTTGTGACTCTGGCCATTCTTTCAGGAGGTGTCTGTAGCCCGTTGCTGCATTTCCTTGCTGAGGCAGGGCTGGAAGCAGCATGCAGTTCCCTGCTGAATGCAGTGGGATGCATATTACTTGGATTGCCCTATCTTCAATACTGGGGTGGGTTCTCCATGTTTCTTTCGTTGTATGCCTAAGCTGGAAAAGTTCTATCAGGCATGAGAGAGCTGGATGGTGGGGGTGTGTCCAGCACAAAGTTTATTTTGCTGACAGGTACTGGTCCTAGCTTAAAAGTGTGATTGCCCTGGCTGAGCTGTTTCTACCTCAGATTCCTCATTATTGTCCACTTTCTCCAGTGGTAAAAGCAAGCAGCCCCCTTCTCTTCAGTGTATCCCTGCACTGCTCCTCAGTCTGACTGCACAGACTGCTCCCAGAAGACCCATCCCTCATTTCRAGTGGGGCTGTGAACTGGGGAGCAGTGCCTGCAGGTGTGTGTCTGGGGAAACTRTCAGCACTTGATTGTATTCAATTCTCAGTATTCTGAGAATAGATACTGCAGTATCCTGAGATACTGCAGCTATTATTTATSTCACTTCAAAACACATCCTGTTTGAACTTCCTAGTAGAATTGGACACCATTTTCCATATTACTGCCTTTATTTTGATTAAAAACTGTTCCTTTAGATGGTCTGTAAATTTTTTTCATGTTAGTAGAATTAGCTGAAATTGAAAATATCCCCAAAAAGTCTCAATATTTTCAATTTTTGTTTTKAAACAACTTTTCTATCTGAAACTCAAAGATGGTTTGAAATGAACAGCACATGTTTCAAGTCTGAATTAAACTAATTTTGACATACTTGTTTTACCTTAAAAATGAAGACTTTTGTTGCTGTTGACTTTTCCTTTGGCCAGCAAGTGAACTGGAAGATGGCTTTTATTGCTGCTCTTGTGTGCAGTGCATGCCATGGGTCTGTTTGTGAGTTTGCCCTGGCAACCTACCTCCTTTGGTCCCTGGGGGAATCCCTGGATGGGATTATCACACATTTAGTGCCAAAAGAAGAGCTCCTGTGCTCTCTCATCCCTTCCCCACCCCATAAATCCTGTTTTCTCAGCTATGTGGCCCTCATAGTCAGGGTGTCTGAGGGCATACTGGACTTCTGAAGGATTTATTCTCCCAGCTCATTTACAAAACAAGGCTGGTCTCCCTTTGCCCCTAWGAGATGGGCTGGGCCATCTTGCCTGAGCTTTCTGGGCAGCAGTGTTGGCCATGCCGTGGCCAAGAGGTTTTATGCTGAATGTGTCAGCAGCCCAAGGCATTGCTTGGCTGTGTGTCACTGTCACCATATGCTCAGCTCCCAGTCCATGTGAGGGATCTCATTGTTTGRGACTTGGGAGTCAGAGTTTGTCAGGCAGGGATTAGCTTCCTGTGCTGCATCTCCATAGTGCTGCACCAGTGAGCCAGGGTTTGTTAGTTTGGTTGCTAAAAAGAAAAAAAAACCCATAGATTTACTTCTAAGAGGAGTTTTGTGAACTTTGTGAAGGATTCACATGTGCCTCAGCTGCTTTTAAATATTACTGCCCCTTCCTGTGTCAGGATGTGCGTCCTGTTTAAAGTTGGGTTACCTCCCACATCTTAAAGCTCAGTTTAATTCTTTCTGCAATGAGCAGCACGTTGAGTGAGCCCAGTAGGTGACACCTCTTGGTAGCACCACCTTGCCCATGCTGTGCTGTAAACAGTTTCCTGCTACTGTTTGGATCATCCTTGTACATTTGCATTATCATTTTGTAATTTTCTATTTGAGTTTATCTGATGTGCCTAAGGGCATTACAGGGTCCTCACTGTTCAAATGAGTGATTCACAACCCACAGTGCAGTGATTTCCTTCCCCTCCAATAACTCCATCATCAAAGGGAGGGAGCAGAAGTCATAGGAGTTGGCTTATAAAGAGGCCACATAATACACATGGACAAGAAGGGGCTGAATTTATTTTCCTTTTTAAAAGCAACATGAAGGAATATAATTGCACTCTCATTGTTGGGCATTGCCACTTTACTGGGCCTTACTTTTAAAACCCTCTTCAGTCAACCCCATTTTCTCTTATGTCTTCATAGTTTTGGATTACCATCATTAAGGCATCAGTGCTGAGGTGCCAAATAGATTCCCAGARAATTGTTATGTACAAGAGAGGACTTATTAAACTGAAAGACATGTATGAGAGTCAGGTTACCATGCAAACAAATATTTTAACTTGATGATTTGTATTGTTTTGAGAATTAATAACCTAAAATGGCTACATATAAAAATTAATGATAATTTCATGAATTAATTGTTAATGACTAATGAAATGACCACCATATAATTATTTTTTATAATTATAATTTATTCATTAAGTAATTTAATGAGAAAATAATTATAAATTGCATGTTTATTGACCKAAAGTGTGATCAGTCACCAAACTGGTGATGTGGGAATCTATTACACTTCCAATACTTTATCTTTCAACATAAAAACAATATCTAAGTCCCAAAGGTAAGAAYAGGAGTTAGTAAAAGTTACTTGTATGTGCCTGAAAACCAGGCAGCCTTGCTTTTTATGTGACAAACTGTTTCAGCAGCTCACTAATTTCTAGCCTGTATGCTGCAGGGTAATCAGTGCAATTCCCAGGAAATCCATGAAGGTTTTAATGAGCCGTGACATGTTGAGCGCACAGTCAGCGTGAAGCAGTGCAGTGTGAGGAAGCTTTTGGCAAAGGCTGATGCACATGGATCCTGGCTCCTGAGGAGCCAGCTGCTAATCTGACACTTGCCCAGGGAACTCAGATAGTGGGAACTCTCTACCACCTTGCTTCATCTCTTTCACTATACAAGTGTTGTAGCCATAATTACCTCTGATAAATAAATTTGCTGGATGAATTTCCCATACTGGCTGGTTTAGGGTAGTCTGTGTAGGTGTTTCTGCTGGAACACTCTTGTTCTTTATTAGAGGACAGAGTAATCTCGAGTTTTGCCAACATTCAATTTTTCCAAAGTCGCTGATGTTAAAGGTGTATATCCCATTGTTTTCTGTGTGTGTGGATCAAAGCCTTCACTTAAAGTGATGATGACTTTTTGTGTATGCTCCCTCTCGTGGTTTTGTAGGTAGARTAAAAGCCTGAATCTCTTCTTTTGAGATTTAGAGCTACATTTTTATACTGAACTATCGATAGAAATTTAGGAAGTGAAGCTGCATKCTGATGAACCAGGTCCATGGCAARCTAGCAGACTCATCCCAGTGACATCCATAAATAAAACTGGAGAGAGAGCTCAGGGAAATTACATTCATTTTGGATTTCAGCATCCTAAATAATACTTATATTTAAAAAATAATAAATATTAATTAATAGTTCCTTACTGGGAACCATTTTGTTTTTAGTTTGGTGATCTAGTGATTTGAATGGCCCTGCTCAAATGTTAAAAGGAACTTTTTATTTTAATCTATTCTAAAATTGAAGTATTATATTCTTACAAGGTCAAAGACAAGAAAATTCAGTAAACTAAGTGAAGCCAACTCTTTTTCAGTCAGATACCCACCTCTGCAAATCCAAATTACAGCACTGGGACTTCATAAGCAAAACCAAGAGGGAATGGAAAATCRAGCAAAATTTATAACAGGAAGGTTGGTTTTTATTAGGTCAAGTAATGTAGCTAAAAATAAGCAACAGGCATACTTTTGTGTACACAAATACTGACACACACAGAGATGAAACTGGACTTGATTTTTGTTAAAACACCAATGCATGTATTAAAATGAAGACAGAAAAGGGACAGCTRCTGTCAGATGGCCTGGATTTTTTAAGTTCTTTTTGCTGAAGTGTTATTAGTATCATGAGTAAAGAGACTTCCCCATGGCACTCTGAATTGCCTGGATTCTTTTAACAGTCATTTTTTTCAATTGAAAACTTKCTGAGTTGTAGCTAAAGATTTGGGGAAATGAGTGCTGGGGAATGAGGTAGTGAGCACTGTGATGAAGGTAGCCCAGCAACACGATACAGTGGCTTTCAGGAGGTTCCTCCCTTCCTCCCCCCCTTAAACCACACACAAAAACACATCCTAGGTGGTCGAGGAGACTTCGCCTAGAAGTACAAAGTGCCTGAATTGCACATGTGATTGTTACACTGGGATAAAAGCTRGAGTCGGGACAAGGGCAGATCCCACTGCTTCAGTATTTGTACTTTTTGAAAAGCCAATTTGGCAASCAGCATAACAAGAGCCTAACAAGTGGATGGACATATGGGGAGGCAAAATAATTGTGCATTAGGAAGACTGTGCAGATGTGAGCTGAAGTAAGGGCGTAACTCCATATGGCACATTGCTGACCTTCAGTTGGTGCCTGAATGACAGAACGCGGTGTGGGTCGCACCATCTGAGCGGGGCTGTTTTGGGAGCGGGGCCCAAACCAGACAGAACKGGATTTACACAGATCATCTGCCTCCTGGAAAACAATAAAGCATCTCCYAACAGCTGTTGTGCCTGGGATCATCCTRGTATTTCTGCACCTTGCAACTCTGWCACCTTTCCTGAAACAGTGTATTCCATGCTTCTGGAAAAATATATATTATTACCACTACTAAAGCAGTGGTGATGGCTTCTTAATCCACATTAATCCTCTATGCAGGAAGAGCAGAGATAAGTGTGCAGGATACTTAATTTCTGTCTGTGTTCCCAGGGTTTAAAGGCCTTTATATGTCTTTGGAGAGGAAATTACTTAATTCCTTCAAGTAGAGAATATTAAAAATCTTGTGGTTAGCATGTTTATTTGAGAACATCATGGATTTTTTTATAAACTAACCCCAGAGGGATGTGCRTGTTGGGTAGAATAACAGTAGCACTCTGTTATTAGGAAACTGTGATGTGTGGAGGGCTTAATTCTTCACCCTAGAAATCCTTTGACAAAATACACTTGATAAGTCCAAACTATCACTTATGATTTATTATCRTTTGTTCTCCCCTTTCCCTTTTCAGCTGTTAATCCTGACACTGGCTTAGAGTTCGGCCTCATTTTATCAATGGCTGCTTGAAGGGCTCAGGAGGATTTGCTCCAGTATTCACCAGAAGTCTTTGATATATGAGATTGTAGGCTAACACTGATAATCTTTTGTGAGGAAGTGTCACAATACATACATCGATCATCCAAGCCTCTGTCTGTCAGACTCTCCCAACTCAACCGTATTTTTCGTGACACAATGCAGCGCATGGCCTTTAAATTACCCATCTGTCTGACAAATCAGTGAGTGTGGCAGAAACTGGCAGCAGTTTGACGTCGCCTATCACTTTAACTGAAGTGAAAGTAATGCAAACAGATTTATGGGATCCCCTTTGATTATAGACTATGAATATATTTGGAATTGATGTTTGTGAGAGAGACACAACAGAGGGGCAGGAAAGGCTTGTAGGCAAAAGCACTAGTCTTGGGTTTTCAGCTTTGCATTTACTATGAGGGAGATTGTTCTGTCCTAAATTTTTCCCTCCCCATATGGTGCATCTCATCTGAGCACCTCTGACCTTTTTTCTTTTTCTTTTTTTTTTCCTTTTGTCCTGAGTGATTATTTAGCTGTTCTAAATTCATAACTTTGTAAATATCAAGGCTGAGCTTTCTTAAATGAATTTGATGTGCAGCTGTTAAATATATCTGTAACATTCACTGCATGTCAGTAAATACTGCTGAATGTCCAAGTGTGCTCTGAATACAGTGGAGCACAGCAGAAGACAARCACCTGACAAGCTTGGCTGCTTGCTGCAGTGCTGGTGAGGACTTGAGCTCTGTGATGGAGTACAGCAAAGCATTGACTTGGCTTTTTTGATCCAATGGTTTATTTTTGTCGCTGAAATAACCAAGACCTTGGCTTTTGCCTTCTTCCTCCATGCAAARGAGTATAATATTGCCATAAACTTGGTTCATAACCAAAGTCTGTCGTGACAAGCCTGGATTTTAGGGAATTATATCCTACTCATTGATGCTGTTTAAGTGTAGTGGTGAGTTGTGATGTTGAAAGCTGAGACAGAGAACTACTGAACATGTCTCATGTGCAGGCAACAGCATGTCCATTCAAACAGCTCATGTCTGCAGCTGAGCTCTGGCTCCAGAGCCATCCAGTCCAAATAAGTGGTAGGGTGGTATCCTTTGGGCGTTAGTACATTTGTTACATCATTTTCTGAGCTCTGGAGCTTGCAAAAGCTTCTTTTAAAACACTACTTGCCTTTCTTCAGAGAAGCCACAGACTTAAGCAATTCCCTCTTTTTTAAAGAAATAGTTTTCATAAACAAAGGTGCAGGCATTGCAAGTCACTTAACAAAACAGTTGTGGTTCTGCTGTGATGGCTTTTGCCTGGTTTCCCGAAGAAATTGTGATTTGCAGGTTTGCCACAGAAGCTGAGCCCATTCCCTAAACACTTTCAGAGTTTTCCCTTGCCATGCAGTGCTGAGCCAAGAGCAATCTGTCACTGATGTGGGTTTTTGCATTCCTGCTGCCACAGTTGTTGGTAGCTGGGCAGAATTGTGATCTACGCTATTAGTTTTGATATAAGTTTTATTTTCTTTGGAATCCTTCTCCTGAATTTGTCATAACCTTGAGCTGAATTTTTTTGTTGATTCCAGCATGCAGCTGACCTGAGGTATCTAAGGCTGCCATGTAGTTTTGATTTACCCAGGAGCCTCTGGCTGCTCCCCTCAAGAAAGGCTGGGTGGTTTCTGGAGTCTGTCTCTCTCTTCCTGTCTGGACGTTGGTTAGTGGGAACCAATGCAAAGTTTTATTTTGCTAAAGGAAACCCTGAGATATTTGCATTTAGCCCCTAGCTGACTAGGACACCCCCTGTGCTTGCCTCTTTTTCCAATCCAAGCTATTCCTGTTTTGAAATCTCCACCCACAGTGCTCCCATCAGGTCCTGCCTGCCTGCATCCCACATTCAGCCTGAAAGCACACTCATTGGAGAGTCCTCTGTGCAAGTCCCACATCTTGTTGGTGTTTCTGAGGGAAGTCACATCTATACTGGAGAAGACAGATGTATTATCCCAGTGTAATGTTCAAAGCATAGACATCTCACAGCCTAGGATCACTGTGAAAATAGGAGCTACAGATTGTGTCTCTGCTAATTTTGTTGCTCCAGTATTATCCTGTATGAGGTTTTTTCAAGCACAGCCTTGTTAGTCAAGGATCCCACCAAGGCATCCATGCTCCAGCATGACTTTGGTGGAGCTGTTATTTTAGGCATGTTCTGCATAGCTCTAGTAGCAGAGCAGGGAGCAAAGTCACACTGTGGTCCCTTTTGGTTTAAGCCAGTCCTAGGCTATTCTCTGTAGGCAGGAACTCTGAAAATGAAGGAAGTACGAGCTTTAGTACAGCATGGTTTGAATGTCATGTCTAGGACCCAGGGAATGATACTGGATGAAGTGTAGTCTGGCSCCTCTGCTTACAGTCCCTTTGATTAGTTGCTGGTCAGTCAAAATTCCTGCTTTTTAATAATGCATTTTTCTTCACCTCTAGGGAAGATGCATAAACTTCACACGAGTGAAATCGGATGGAACCTCGGCCCCTTACAGCCCACCACCAAAGGTGCCATGGCGTGACAATGCTCCCCTCAACAATGCTCCAAGGAGCCCTCCTGTGTCTCTGCAGCCCCCTTCCAGACAGCCACCTCCTGGGCCACCTCCATCCCGAGCCCCTCCAGGACCTCCTCCTTCGCGCCCACCCCCGCAGCCCATGGCTTAAGAGTGCAGCAAAACCTGATCGACAAAACATGTCTCTTTGCTGAACACAGCATATTTATTGAGTATTGGTTTACAGTTAAAAGATATCAGAATTTGTTGCTGGTCAGCAAAAAAAAAAGAAAAAAAAGGAAAAAAAATTGCCAAGTGTCAATTTTAGTGTATGAATATATTTATACCACACGTGCTGAGTAAACATTCAGTGGATAGATTCAGAGCTATGGGGTATAGAAACAAACCAAAATGATCATCTAGATACAGTAGCAGCTTCTGTGTATATACATTTGAAGATCTATTTAGATATGACATTTGTCTGACTTGTTTTGTCAGACCATTCATTAATAACTTTAGCCGGTACTCGTGCATCAGTGGCTTTGATAGCTGCCACCTGCAAGTTGGTTCAACATAGTTCATTGAGGAATTTGCTTTCTTTTCCCCAACACTACTGCATCCAGATGTTAATATGGATCAACAATTGCAAAGATATCTTTCTGCCGCTGSTTCTGCAGGAGGAACTTCCATGGGGGTTTTAAGAAGCCTGTAACATCAATGCGGTAACACTAGACTTATGTGCCAATAATCGAGCTCAGTAATCTAGCACAGAATAAGGATGTATGTTTTTCACCTGAAAAAATCAGTTTTGAGCCTGCCATCTCTGCATATGTTTAGACTTGGTTGCATAGGATAACCACTGAAGGCCATATACTGTCTCTAGAAATCCAAACTTTGGAGAAGACTTGGGTTCAGATTTGCCCAAAGTTCAGAGGAATTTAGAGAAAAACTTTTTGGCTAGGTGTTTAGTTTTCATTTACAGCAAGCATAGTCCAAAATGAAGCAAACATACATGGAATTTGAGTGCAGATGACATAGTGAGCTAACAGTATATGTTATTTATATCAGCAGCATTTAGAGAGTGATTCTGTTGCTGTTTTATTGGACAAATTTCCTTCCGACCTTACTGCTAAGAASAATTTGATCCTTTTGTAATTCAATCATAAATTCCTCATTGGGCAGTTCTTTCTTTAGACAGTTGAGATCCCACTAACATGTAACCCTGCAGTCTGCTTGTGGTTGAGAGGCATGGTGTGAAGTGTGAGTATGAGCTTTTATCCCTGTTTTATATGCTTGGCTGCTCTCCCATGACCTCAATTCTGGGTGTCATCAGAAAGTGATGTGAGCACCCACACAGAGGTGGAAATTTATGACGCGGGACTGTGGGTCAGCCCATCATTAGTGYTCACTAAGCCATGCCTGAGTGGGTTGTGCCCAGAGCATTCCCTAGTGATTCAAAATAACACCTGAGCTTGCTTTTTCTCCACCACTACCTACCATACTGGCGAGGGAACCTATGCTGGTTCACTTTGGCACTGGCTGTGTTTTTAGGATAGTTGTAGAAATAATGATATGTTGCATTATGACACAGCATATACCTATTTCTCCATCTGTGTGTGGGTGTGTGAYACATCACAGCAGTTATTGGCACGTAAATCTAAGATAAAACACTGACTGTATYGTGCAGTTGCTCCAGATTTAAGACCTTTTCTTGCAGTTGTTGCAGGCATATGAAGTTGTTCTGGTACAAACAGAAATCAAGCTTACTGTTTCCAGTGGAAGTCCCACCTGCAGAACAGCACCAAGCTCTCATCAGTCTATGCTGATCACTGTGATGTGCCGTGTGTATGCAGCTGAGGCTGTCAAACATAACTCAGAAGAACCACAGAGCCTCTTTCTCCTCTTGCACTGCTCTGCTCTCTTGAGCTTAGCTCTTACCTCATTATATTGGTGCAGGTAGTGGAATCACAATTGTTAGTGCCAGCTGGTCTTGGAGCTTTTCCTAGTTTAGGCCTGAGCCAGCAAAGCACTTGAATATGTTAAAATGYCCTGCAGGTCAAGAGAAACTTTCTTATGCCCAAGTACTTTGCTGACCTGTGACTTCATTGTGATCAGAAAGGAGAATTRGGATGCACTCAACCCTATCCTCATTCTTTTTGGACATTTGAATAGGGTCTGCATAATTTGGTTCATAAGAATGGATTTCTGTTTGGAGGAGAAAGAAGAGTGTTTGTATGTGTGTGCGTGTGCCTGTGTTTGGGTGTGGGAACTGTGTAGGGTTTTGTTTAGTTTCTCTTGCTTTACAAAAATTGCTTGAGAGTTGCACTCCTATGAATGGAAAGGCCTTTTGCAGCCAGTGTGACACACAGTCATCACTTAGCTCTGTTTCCTTCAGCTGAAAGGCAAAACTAAAACCGGTCCCATTTTCCATTGCACTTCTGGTGAAGCTGTGCTTTGGGCCTCAGTGAAAGGATCTGGATGACTGCAGTGAGGGGGTAGGGGGAAGGGTGGGGGAAGGTGCTTCACAAGCAGAGATCATTGGTGAACATTATGTTGGTAATATGGAAAYGTTGAAATAATCTTGCTGGGTCTGAGACTATTTGTAATGTGTATATACAGGTGACCCTAACAGCTTCTCACAGTGGTTGTATAAGAATAATTAGCCAGCAAATGCTAACTAGAAACTGAAATGGCAGCGGGCAATAAAACTGTTTCCCACACCAGCATAAAACAGGGCAKTAGAGCTTTAGCTGCTTGTGGGGTTGGGGCAGGCCACTGCTCTGTAGATGCCAAGTCTCTTATCAGCAGGCAGTGAAGAGACTGAAGCAGTGACTTGGTGGGTCGAGAGTTAACTTTAGCTAATGAAAAAGCTGGGGAGCTAGATTTTGTCTTGTCTTACACCTCTACAGGCTTTGGGAGGGGTGAGTAGAGTTGGTGATTTGCCTTGATATTAGTGTAGGTAAAATTGCAGTCACTGCCAGAGGCAGTGGAGGTGTTGGCTTCTCACAGTCACACATCAAACGTTCCTGTTCTTTGCAGCTGAGAGGAATACTTTTATTTGCTGCAATAGCCAGTCTTGCACAGGTAACACATACTAACAATTCTGCACAACTTCCAAGTGCAGCAAGAACAGGAACACTTTGGGCTTCCAGGTGAACAGGTTCAAAGCAGGAACCACCATGGATTTGAAAATTAGATTTGGCATAAATTGAGTTTCCTGCATTCTCCCTGTAAAAAAAAAAAAAAAAGAGCATTTGGTGTGTAACTTAAGTATTGGCTTCTGTGACAGGAACACTGCAAGTTAAGTTTTCCAGTAAAGCAGGAAGAGAAAGTGAACTTTTTTGCCTTAAACTGAGTTGCTTTGCAAAGGAAGGAGCAGTGAATGTGCTGCACTGGCTACAGAAAGGCCTTTTGGTGGTGTAGAAATGTACCTGTTTGCAGTGATCTCAGGCACTGTAACAGCACAGCAGGAGAARCTGTTGCTATTTTGTCGTCTGTTGAGCTTGATCCCTACCTGGTATACATCAAAATAGACCAACTGAAATCAAGGCAGTAATATTGATGTCCATCAGCTGAGAACTGTCTCAAAATGAATGAAGGGGAAAAAAATCCCTCTAACTGGCTTGATGTTTTAATGTTTGTTTTAGTATTCTTGTGTATGTCAGTTGTGATTACAGTAGTTACATGCTAAGAAATGTTCTCACATGGGATGATTCCCATGTATTTTCCAGCACATGGCATCATTTGACACTTGCAAGAAGTGAATATCTAATGCTTCCCCAGATCCTGGATGAAAATGTGGATTYAGGGGACCTTGGGCTCACACTCTGTATGGATGTGACACGGCACAAGGTGCAAAGCAGCAGGGAGGGAAACTCTATGTGTTTAAACCTGATACAGAACCACACTGATCAAAGCATATTTATGGCCATCTTTCAACCTCAGTGCATGTGTTGCCATCTGCAGGAGTAGCCTGCAGAACAGACGGTCCTAAGTAGAAAAAGAAAAAGGAAATTAAAAGAATCAGCTTCTCATGTGAAAGAGCAAGCATAACAATGAATGACATTATTTTGTGAACTGTACCAGTTCAAATGCATGTGCACCTGGTGCTCCTAATACTTTTTACTTCTGTTGGTCTTCAGACAACATGATCAGTAATATGCTTTCTCTCTTTAATCGTTTGCTTTTTTTATTGTTGTTAGTTTTTTTTTTTTGTTGTGGTTTGTTTGGGTTTTTTTTTTTAAGAAACATTTCACTGAGAAAACAGCCCTACTTGTGTAAATATAGAGTTTAATTTGGAGGAGACAGCACACTTCTGGATGTTACTGCTGGACAGTTATTTATTAAAAGGGGCTCAAGGTGAATAAATAGTGGTGGCTCAGGATACAAGCATGCAAGTGTGATAATGCAGTATAGCATTTTCAGTTCTCTGTAGTTTTTTGGTAAGGGGAATTTTTGGGTCATCCTAGTTTGTTTAGAAGTTTTTGCTGATATACTTTTGGATAACGCAATAGAGATTCCTAACATATAACAGTGCTTGAACAAATGTGTAGATTCTGATAGATTTTTTATTTGGGATGAGGAGAGGGGTAATGAGGGAGAAATATTTTAGGAAATGTAGTTTTTACAGGGAAAAAAATGTACTGTACTCAATTTAAAATTTTTTTGTCTGTATAGAAAGATGTAGTGTTTTCAGAAACAGTGGGGATGTGGGCTGATACACAGCTGGGGCATGGAGATGAGGGACAGGGGAAGCAGTAGGATTTTTGAGGGATAAAGAAGCTTTCCATAGGGGAGTGGGTTTGTCACTGGTACAGGTGGTACAAATTTCTGTAACTGACATGCTGCTTCCATGTAATAATCATGTAACTTTATGCATTTTATGCGCRTGCTCCGTTTTTCTGAGAAAACCTTGCAAATGTAATGCCTGCATGCAAATGTGGGAGATGTAGCCAAAATCTTATAATCTAACGTAATGTAGTCTTAATGGATTCAGAATCAACAATAAAAGTGCTTACTGGTTAAACACTACAGGGAATTTCATTGCAGGCTCATTTTAAGAGGGGATAAGCTTCTCTGTATCTTTCGAATCAGCCATCTCCTGGTCAGGAGAAGATTRTGAAGTTGGGCTGTCAGAATTACCATCTTCAATTTGCTACTAATTTAACTAGAGGTATGTTACRTGTATGTGTAGGGTATGTTCCTCAGTTTCATGTTTCTAGGCTGAGAATTTTGATCTTTGCCTAATTCAAAGGTAAGCCATTGTTTTTTGAAACAGGGTAGAAATGCTGAGTAAATTGAACTGGAGTCAGGGCTCAGACATTTATTAACACCTGGGGCAGAGCCTGAACTAATTGTTGCTGTCTAGAATACACAGACACAAAGTAAAATCCATGCAAGATAAAATGCCAGAGCTCAAGACTTTAACAAAGAGAAATTCCATGGGAAATCCTACACCTCTGAAAACACGAGTCACCAGGCTTCAGACAAAGCTACAGATTTTCAGTCCCTCCCTGCTTCCAGTRTTTCCTCTGTATCTGTTCCAGCCCCAGTGAGGATTGGGGGCAGAGGGTGGGAGGGCTGGTGGGCATAAGACAGGCAAGAAGGTCACCAGGGGTAGGCCACAAAAATCTCCAACCCAAGCAGGCTGCAATTATGGGTAATCAAGGCTGCAAAGCTGCTGAGCTGTGCTCTGCACTCTGTGCTGGCATGGCTGCCACAGCCCCGTGTGCGAGGGGAAAGGAAGCTGCTCTTTGCACAGACACAATCCCCTGAGCACAGGGGAGCCCCATCTGCAAAAAGGTGGGCATTGAATTTTGGGGGTCTGGAAGCCACGGGAACTCATTGCAGCAAAGCAGGTGGGAGCTGCGTGGTGGTTGAGCCAGGCATCCCCTTCCCTCTGGGCAGCTCCAACAGGCTGTGCTGCTAATGGGAACTGAAATCATCGGCCTGGAGCTGTGCTACTCCCTGGTGGAGGCAGGGGCTCTGACAAAAAGCCAGSCTTGCTCCCACTCTGCTCCCCAAGCTGGCAAGACAATAGTCACCCAGTATGGTTTTGTGGCCTTCGCTCTTTTTTGTTCTTCCATCTGCTTCTTACTCAAAAAGCAGGCYCCGGCTCTCAGAAGAGATCAGATAAACAAAAGTGATCCTGTAGCCAAAGCTCTGGGCATTTTTGTTCTGCATTAACAAAAACCCTATCCTGGCTGCAGCTGTGGATGGTTAGGTTTATGCATGCCTGAGACAACAAAATTCAGATTTGACCTGAACTTTCCCAGAGACTGGGAATGTGCAGATCCAGGTCTTTGGTTCTGGGCTTGCCTATAAATAGCCTCTTGTACTGATTTAGAAGCTTTCATCGAATGTGCTTCACGGTCTCAGGAGTGGGGTTTACATGTTCACATACACCAACCTCCCCTATTTGGCTGCATGGAGTCAGCAACAAGAATTTTATTGGCTTCAGCAACCTGAGCCAGGAACTGAAAAAATGCTCTTCTCCCCTCTCCTCCCATTCCTTAAGAAACCACAGGCACAGTGTGTTGCCCTTGCTGGAAGTTGTCTGATCTTCACTCTGTGAATATGCTTTGCCCTTTGGAATAGAACTCATCCCAAGTTTCATCTGTTTCTGCAACGAATTTCCCTTTTTCCTGTACATGGGAGGACCTTCCTTTTCTGTGCACGGGAGGTGGCACTGGAGTTTCCCAGCCAGACACCACTCTGATTTCTGACTGCAGCTCAAGCTGTGGGATTATATATGAGAAGAAAAACTTCCCTAAAAGAAAGGGTTTGCCTGTGACATAGAATGAGAAATGTTTCCTTTTAAGTTTTCAGAGATGGACGGTTGCATCTTCAGATTAAACACTGTAGGTCCTGAGATGAGCCCATCTGTGTCTCAGCCACAGAGTTCACKCACTGAAGCAAACTCTCCTCACACCAGCTTATCACTGCCATGGAGCAGCTGAGTTGCCCTTCATTCATGTCCTGCATCATGCTGAGCCTCTGGGCCATGATTCCAGAGCACAGACTGTTCCTATGTGATAGAAATAGGGGCCCTGCAGAAATGCCCTAGGTCCTGTAGTCAGTACACYTCTCAATTAAGATATACACATTTCCCTCTGATGGTAGAGGGATATAGAATGAGTGCATGAGTTTCCCAGAGAACACAGGAGCACAGCTGTCACACCATAGCCATGCCATGAACATCCATGTGTGTTCTGTAGATTACTAAATGCAGCAAATCTTTCCTTACTGGTCATGCCTCATGCACTGTCAGGGTAAAATACTTAGTGCCCTCAAATGTTTTCTAGTCTTCTTTTTTTTCAGTACATAGAAATATGTTTTGAGGTCCCAAGGAATTCCAAGATTCCCCTTCATCATTAAAGACATATTTGGCCAATCAAAACCAATGGAAAAATATGGCAAGCATATGTGGCAGCTTATTCTCTTCAAAAACACAACTATTGCTGTTCTGTGCCTCTCTTTCCTTTTTCATTAGGAATAGAGCAGYTAACACAATGTACCTGGGGTAGGAGTTGGTCCTAGTTCAGCTTAGGGGTTTTTTCCTATTCTKTTCTGGATATCTGATGCACCTGCAYAAGGTGTTGGAATCTTCAGTGACAAAGGGATTTCAACACATCAGTGAGGCTGTTGTTTCCAACTGGGAAATGCTTCAATGTCCTCAGCATGGGGCCTTCAGAAGGTACTTAGCCCTTGCAAGCCATCATCATCATCATGGTAGACTTGGCTCTACCYTTGCTCACCAAGAAACTCCAGCTCCAGAAATGCAAACAGCCTGTGTCTGAGACACCAGGAGTGACAGCCCATCCACCAGAACACTCCAAGAGACCCTGGTGGGGTTGGTCTCTTCCCAAGCAAGCAGGTATGGTGAGCACTTACCCTTTTCTAGGGAAAAAAGTGGGCAGGGAAAAACTGTAACTCTGCAGGCTCTGGAGTTTCCCAGTTCTCTCTCTATTTTTGCCAATAGTAATGGTTTGCACTGTTGAAGTGACTCACAAATCAAAATATGAAATAGCTCATTTCCTTCCCAGCCATACACAGGAGCAAAGGAGCACGTCTGCCTCTAATCCAGGCCAGCTGGACCCAGCATCATCCTGGGAAGAGAAGGCAGGATGCTTCCCAGGTGGTCTCAGGCAGTGTCTCTGCCATGGTCTCCAGGAAGATTTATCTGGAGGGTGAGGTTTTGCATCCYTCATGAATCCTTTTGTTCTCCTTTTCCTAAGCCATGTAGGGTGGTGGTTGTCTGCTCCCCATGTTTCTGAGCTGCAGCCTGCTGGTGCCAAGAGGGGCTCTGGGGGATTCATGGGGCACCTCTGGGTTTACCAACTCTGTGCAGTTGTTTTTGTGGGGTGGCCTTTCCTTCCCTTCTGTGAGGCTAGTGCAGGTTAATCAAGTTATGGCTCTTTCTCTGCCCTCTCTGTGTGCCTCAGTWTCCCTTGCTGCAAGGACAGAGCACAGCTCTGGTTGTTTGAACAGTACAGCTCAGCACTCCTGGCCAGGCACTKTCAGCAATTGTAGCCATGGTGGCTGCTCTGCCCTAGCAGCTCCAGCTTTCCTCTCTGGGTACCTTTGCAGCAGCCCCTGGGGCAGAGGGAAGAGGCTGCAGAGGCTCCTGGCCCTGGCTGTGTGTGACTCATGTTTGGCATTCCAGTATTTTTGGTAGTTCAGGAGCAGCCCGAAGTTAACTGCAGGAAATGAGTGTAAAAATAGCCTGTCAGTGTGTCTGCAGCCAAGCGAAGTGCAGGATGCTTCTCTGCCAGGACCCGGCCTCAGCAGCCGCGTCCCCAGGAGAGGGAAGCAATACTTTATGACTCTTTGCTTTTGTTTTCCTTTGTCAAGATTTTAGGATGCCTTTTCTACCCACCAAGAGACATCTGGATGCCATTGCAGCGTTACCTGTGTGGCTGGCACGAACACATTGACCAGGGGTGTCACTGCAATTCTGCAGCAGTGGGAGGGAACCAAAATCAACCAAAAGACCATGACAGCTCTGACATGAATAACTGGGACACTGCAAGCAGTAAAAGGTACGTTGCTCCCTTGCTACAAACAGCTGGCCTCAGACACACCCCAGGATATGACGCAATTTTTTTTCTTCTCTCTTAGATTGCTCTGAGTGAGTCTGCCTCCATCGCAGGGTCATTTCAAACAGCAGGAGTGTGTTTAATTGTGTACAAATACCTGTACTTATTCCATCAGGGAGCACACAAAACCCGATCCCCATGGAGGATAGGCACACGCACGAAACTCTTTACAGCCGAGCTCCAAAGAGTCTCCGAGTGCTGCCTGCCACCCTCTGCCGGCCCGGGAGCTCCTGGCATCTGCCGTGTCCCCACCAGCCCCAAGTGAGCCGCTCTGACCATTTGATTCAGAGGCTGCTTTCTTTATTGGCCTTTGGGGTTAAACAAGTACAGCAATTGCCTGCTTTGTGTGGGGAATGGTTGTTAGAGCAACTGGGAGGAATTCCTTGGCAGCAGCACTAGCTAAGAAAGGAATGAGCAGAAAAATGCTCAGCCAGAGTCAGTGGCAGAGCAGAGGCAGGGTGAGTGTTGGTGCCTCGCCCTGACTCTCCCTCCTGCAGCAAAAGGACCCTGGGCAGCAAAGCTGCTCAGAAAGGCAAAATCCACACCCTTCACTGACATTTTCAAACCTCTGGGCAGAGACTCTGCTGCACAGGCACCGCTGGCACCAAGGGGCTGAGGAGAATCACGCCCTGAATTTTTACCCTATTGCTCCTTCTGTGATTGAACATGCCCCACAACATACTGATGTGAAACTTGTCTTACAATACTCTGCTCATGGCTGCTTGCATGAAAACTTGAAAAATTAAACTCTGAAAATGATTTTCAAATGAGAATAAACCTATTTTGGTTTACATAAATAAACCTATGAAATACAGTTCAAAGGYACAAGAGGAAAGGGCGGGGTGAGTAGTGAGCTGTCAGGTAGGTGAGTRCAATGTTTTTTAGGCTTTAACGACTATTTTTGCATTACAGATGCTCTCCTTGCTCTAAAGTGCTGCCTTCCTCATCTGACCCTCTTCCCCACCCAGCTCACACCTCATTCATAGACAGACAATAGCTTTGTTTGGATCAGCTTGCTGGCAGATTTACACAGCTCTCCCATTTAGAGATCTGATTTCAGGTGAGATGATTAATAGTGATAAACAGGAAGGAAAGAGAGTGGAGGGGAGAGGAAGCAGCAGAAGGTAGTGCCTGGTCTCTGATCTTGTTTACACAATGGTTTAAAACCTGCAGAATGAAACTACTGTGGTTTCCCAGCGAGAGTGTGAGCCTGTCTGCCAGCACGGCAGCTGCTGGGGCAAAGCTCTGGGGTAAGACCCTCAAGGGTAGGGCCAAGGGCTGTTAGTAACGGGTGTAGAGCTAAAAGGCTTGTAAAAGGACAATGATCAGACCTGGAAAGCAAAGTACCATGCGAGTTTGGTGATTTATACATTAAAAAAATAGTTCTGACATTTACTGAACTGCATCCTCATCACAGCTCCAGTTCTACATGGTTCTGYTTACAGACTGGGTTGGAGGAAGGTATTCATTTTGTACCCTTGTAGCAGAATACCCCTGTCCTGTTTRATCTCAGGGGTATGCTCTTGCTTCTTCAAATTTAAGCAGCTATATTATATGATTATAGTATTATTGCTTTGCCTAACAGTATATCTCTGTGTATAGTCTGCTGTTTCCTCAATGAATCCACTTGATTTCCAAGTTTCTGGCTGAAAAAAACAAACAAATACTTTGGGAGGGAATTTCCAGTGGACTATGCTGTTTTTGTTAGTCTTGAAAATACTCTATTCGAAGTCAAAGCCATGAAAGGAAATTGCTGAGCAGTTGAGAACCTGGTTTCCATAGGCTTTCATGTTCCAGAGAATTCAGCTCTTGGCCTGAAACTTTCCAGGCATAAGGCCAGACTTCACAAACCCATAGATGGAAAAGGGGGCTGCCTCTGCACCCTAGAAGGCTTTTGTCATCTTCAATCTAAATTAGAGCATCCTTTATATTGCTGTCCTTCAGCCTCCAAGAGAACAGCCAGAGTAGTACCAGGGATGTAAGTATGGCCTCTGGGCTGGGGGGCAGTGACAAGGTGAGAAAGTTGGGCTTGGGAGAGTCCGTGCATTGTCTCCTGCCCCTTTTCTAAAGAGCTGAATGTTCCTGAGGGTACTCAGTGAGCTGGGTGTGAGGTTGTGCCCTGCACTGCTTGCTGGTGCTCCAACAGCTGTGTGTGTCTGGTACACAGTAGTAAAGTCCATACCTTAACCACAGACAGCACAAGGGCTAAGGGAGGACAAAAACTGCAATGAAGACAAATTTGTTCATGTTTACAGCTGCTCAGGGTAACTGTGTTTGCACAAGCAAAGGGGTACTGGACTGCCTCCTGCCCCTCTGGCCTGGGAGTGCTGACTGCTCTGGTCTGCATTGAGTCTGTGCAGCCCTKCTCTGAGCCTTGCTGCAGGTTTCAGGCTCTCCAGACCTTTTCCACCTCATCCATATTGATTTCTTAAAACCTTCCCAGTGTTTCTATGCATTAAAATCCCCTGGTTTGTCCCTTCACCGCCTCTTTAGTTCATGATAGGAAGGATGACCCCTTGGACTTTTTCTGATTTGCTCCCTGGTCTCTGCTCCCTTCTGTGACCTATGRCTGTTTGCTGTAACTCTGTGATTTTCTGCCTAGAAAGGCTGCTTTGTCCTTGGATTCCTCAAGAAAGCTCATCTCCATGGTAAGCTGACCCAATTAAATCCCAATACAGGGAAAAGGTGTGTGTAGGCAGCAAATACTGGGATCCAGCAAAAGCAGATGCACCCTGCGTGCCAAGGCACCTTAGCCCCGGAGCAGGAGGACTGAAGGGCCACTCACAAGCTCTCCTGGCTGTGTGCTGCTGATCAACCTGCCTCTCATATGTGACTGGGAACAAAGCCAGTGCACACCTGGCAGTGTGTTTATTACACCAAGGGCAATGCCACCTCCTCCTTCCCACCTTGCCCCCGCCATATGATGGATGTGTTGGAGGCAGGAGCAGCTGGCCCAGCTCATGCTCTTGGGAGCAGCCAGGGCAACTTCCCAGGCCATCAGGGACCTTGCTGAGCTGAGTGAAATAGCAATGTGGGAAGGGAGTAAGAAAGGCCCATAGCCTGGTGTTTACCCAGCATCCCATGAGGGTCTGTGAATGTGAGAGGGCACAAAGCTCCTATATAGSAAGTGTTTAAGATATAGCTGGTGGGAATGTGTTTCCATCAGGGCAGCTTTCCATTGCAATTAAATAAATAAATGCTGGCATGGGTGGATTCTGACAAAAGTCTAGACAGGAAAATATTGCTACAACCATAAGGTATTTCAGATGATTTCATAGAAACATTTCTCTGAATTAAAGTATTAGGGGCTGTTGAGCTCTTTTTTTTTCTTTTTAAAAGAGAGGCATTTTGCACTCCACTCCTATGCCTTAACATGTCACAGCAGCCAGTGCAAGCCCTCTGACATTTAGCTGGGGCTGTCATTACTCAGAGTTGTTGGTCCTATGTTACCCTAGCGATCATTTGTGACTCATGCTCTGGAAGTCTGAGTGTAGGATGGGGGGACCTCCTGAGTCTCTGTACAATCTGATGCTTTACTGAGCTTCACTGTAAGATGTAGCACATGGATGGTGTGAAGTGTGGCTGCATACGTGGTTTTTTTGGTTTGGAATTTTTTTGGTTGTTTGGCTTGGAGGTTTTTTTTTAATATGTTTTTTGAAGGAAGGGAGGTAGAGGGGTGTTTGTTATGTTTCTRGAGTCCTGTCTGGCAGTGTTCCACATTAGTAGAGATAGAAAGAGTTGGTAGTAATGAGTGGCTTGTTCAGCTGTAGTTGAATTCATCTGATCTCAGTGAACTTTTATGCTGAGAAATTACCTYGCTGTAATTTGCATGTTGTATATGTGCCAGAGGCCAAAACGTTAGCAGGGAAGGGTGTGTATTGGGAGAAGCAGTGGAAAAATTACAATGAGTCAACAAGGTTGAATTTAGGACTCCTCACAAGGGAAGCCTCATTTATGAAGCAACTCAATCTCTCCCTGTGAGTTCATATGTGAAAAACAGGTTGAGCCATGTCTGGGGGTGTTGCCCTGTGGAATTTGTAGATAAGGATGCTTTATACCTGCGTGTGCCTGAGAGGCCAGTTACATTCTGCGGCTTCCAGAGGGAACAAGCCTCCAGAGGAGTACAGTTATTCCATTTTTCTTGTGGTAAGTTTATTGAAGAGAACTTTTCTTTCTTCCTCTCCTCCCTRTGCTCCCCTTCAAATCTCAGATTTCCAAACTGTGAGGTGTGATATGTGTGGTTTTCTTCACCAACAGACCCAGGTATCACTACTGAGACAGCAATGGCATGGTGGAAGGCCTGGGTAAGTAGAGCATATATTGACACTCTGAGGTTTTTTGGCACTAGAATAAGGTAACTTAGAGGTTGCATCAGGCACTGTGCAGGAATGAAAAGTTTCTTTAAAAATCAGCAAGACCTATTTACTGTATTTCTGGCTGTAAAATAGCATTCAGCACTTCAAAAATTTGCTGAAGGAAGGTGTTGACATGATTGCTGGCTGAAAGAAGAGGAGCAGATCCTATCTGGATCCTCAGCCAAAAGTGGTGCAGGGGGTGTTTATTTTCCTGTGTCCATGGGGAGATGGTGCCATGCAACAGCAAAGTTACACAGCTGAAATTCAAAGTTGTGGGCTCCTTGTTTGCTCCCTCGAGCTGTGGCAGTGAGTTCAGGGMACTGGCCTGTCCCCATTGTGATCCCCCGTTGTGCTGGCAGGCTGTGGTCACAGAGAAAGAKATGGTGAAACCACAATATCTATCTTTGGTGGGTTTTTAATATTGCAACAATAATGTGTCTTGAACATCCTGTCTCTTTGCCAGGAGCCAGAAATGCTGTGTATGTTCTCTTGTAAACGTTTGTGGCTTTGAGAGGAATGTGACAGGATGGGGAGAAGCTCAGGGGTGTGCTGAGGCAGCACCTGGGGTCTGGCTCAGAGCAGAGAGCAGGTAACTCTGGTGATGGGCCAGCCATGGCAGCTGCCCCATCAGCCTCTGTGGGAGGCCAGGTTTATGCCCATTTCTCAAAACATCTCTTTTGGTTTGTTTTGGTCTTTTTTTTTTCCCAGAAAGATTAAAATTGTAACTTCCTTTCTGTTCCCTCTGCCTCTCTATTTCCTTTGGAAGTTTGGTATAATAAAATAGATGTTTGTCCAAAGCTTGGAATAGCTCTTACTTAAATCTTTCCCYCCTGGGTGATCTTTCCCCCATTATTCCCAAGCTGGAAATAATTTGTGAACTTAGAATGAGAAAAGGAGAAAAGCCCTTAAACTGCAGTGATCTCTTACCAGTTGGTGTTGTAGGGGGTGGAGGCATGAGAAGGTCCAAAGAAATGAGAGGTCCAAAGAAGGATGAGGAAAAACTGTTTTGGTTTTCTAAACCCTTGGTAAAAAATACAGTTCAAAGGCAGAAGGAATGAAAAAGTGTGAACTCTCTCAGAAAATTTCTACTGAAAAAAACCCAAATAGTACTCCAACCCGTTTCGAGATTCCAGCTTTTTTTTTTTTTTAAAAAAAAACCTTATTGTTTAGTTTTGTTTATAGTTTATTTGTATAGTTTATTGTTATTTATTCATATAGTTATTTTGAAAATATTTTAGTAGCAAAACTCTTACCCCTTCTTCCCTTCATTTATAGGTAAAACTTTTCAGAGCATCAGCTGTAGGGTACACTGCTTCTCCTGCAATCATTCCAATTATTCATATTTACTGAGAGTCACAAAAATGCCTCGAGTAGTTTCTGTTAGGGAGCTGTAGGATCAATTCARCTGGGAAGAAAGACAAAAGTGAACAGGGATGCTCTGAAAAGCTGGTGTGATTTTCCCTGTGCTGCAACAATTATGTGCACAGAGAATGAGGTGCACAAGTGAGTCACAAGCTGCTGCTTGAGCCAKGAAGGGCTGTAACTGTTTATCGGAACTAGTACCAAAAAGGATCATTGTTTAATTTGTTTCCACTGCCTCCAAATGAAAGCTCAGCTTTGTACGCCCTCTTTCACTGAGTCACCAGGCGTGGGGCCAGAATGTTTGGGGGTTTCTTCACAGGGTCCTTGCATGGAGCTGGAGAGGATTGACCATCTTCTCTGAGCAAACTCATATGGATGACTCTCACCTGCTTTCTAGGGAAGCTGTGGTGGTGCTGGTTGTCTTCAGAGGGCTAGCAAAGCAGCACTTGAAATGGTCCTGCCAGCTCAGCCCATCATTCTAGGCCAGTGACAAACTGTTAGAGGTGGCAATGCCACCTGGTATGTCACTGCTTTTTCTTTTTGTGCAGTTGCAGCTTCTCCACAGCCTTAGACTTGCTGCTCAGTGACCATTTGGATTCAAAGCTGCATCCATTGCAAAGTTTCCTGATGATACCATTTGCTCCACAGCTGCTCTTTCTGCTGGGAGCGAGGTGTGGTAGTGCAGCAGTGTCTCTGAGCTGGCTGTAAAGCAAACTTTTCCAAGTCTTGCTGATTGCTGAACGTGCTACCTCKCTCAATATTCCTCATTTCCTCCTGGCTGCTTGTCACTGCTCCCTGAGTGTGGCTGGCAAAGGGGTCAGCATGCAAACACGTGCCAGCTGGACTCACTGGTTCTCTCTGACACAGGAAATAAGAGCAGAGGGGATCATAGCAGGAGAATGATGGGTGGCACTTGGTGGTCCATGTCATGCAAGTCAGGWGGGACAACCCTGATGCTTCCTTCTGGTCTGTAATCTCTGATTTTTATCTTGCTGTGAAGCCATCCCCATTAAAATATCCATCAGGCCATGCTGGTACCATTAGTTTAATATCAACCCTGCTTCTAAAGATAAATTTATGAGAATATARTAGTTTCCAAATTAAATATATTTGCTTCTAGGAAGGAGAAAATTGTGTCTGCTACTGTAATAAAGTGGTGATGACTCTTCATGCCTATCTACCCACAGACTTTCCCTATCGATAGGACCAGATTGTGATAGATGTGACAATATCTTCAAGCCAGTTCCTTGACTAACAGCTTTCTTAAATTGAACCTCTTATGCCTGGGTTATGGTTGATGGCCCTGCTACTTTTTGGTGACTAGAATAAATCTCCATGTGTCTTTCTGCCCTGGAACTCTGGCATTGTCAGCACCTTAGGGGTCTTTCAGGAGGATTCTTGTGTAGTTGTACCTATTTCTTGGTGCAGGGAAGAATATCAAACCTGCTCTCCTTCAGATGGATCTCTTCCTTCAAATTAGTCTCTTTGGAGCCCAAATCCCTCCAGTGGAGGTGCTTCCTTTTTGAAACTAGCTGTGCAGAAGTGCAGCAGCAGCTACTAAAAAAAAATAGTGTCTAAGCACAAGACTATTTCAGGAATTCAAAAAGGTGTGTAAAAACTCCCCCGAACCAACCCACTGAGAAATGCAGTATGATACAATAGCATCCATGCTGTCAAGGACTGCATTTAAGGAATGAATAGGAAAGTCCAGTMTACTACAGTCAGTGCTTTCTCTGACAGACTGCCTGCACCTCACAGTGCTTGCAGCACTGTCAGCCATGCTTTGTGATTTTTTTCTTCCAGCAGCCAAAGACTGGTACAGGCAGGTGGAAGAGATAATTTGTGTTCTCTTTGCAGAGAAACTTGTGTTCTCTTTTTGCTGTGCTGAGAAACTTTGAGCCAGTCTCACCTATTTTCTGTGACTTCACCATGTGTAGGCAATAAATAGCATTAATGTACTTTTCAAATCCTTTTTCTTCAGCTGATGAAAAGCAGAAGTAAGAAGTCCTGTATTTTTCTTCTTCTTTCAGAGTGAAGCAGAGGGCAGGTCTGTGGCAGGTTCTTTGAACTTTAATGCTGCACCTGATGCTCAGACTCTGTACAAGGCCATGAAAGGRCTTGGTAAGTTGACTCCAAACACAAATGTAAATTCTATGTTCTTACAATTGCTAAGTTGAAAGCCATTCCTTAGCGAATTTGCATCCAGAAATAGCACTTATTTTTTACTGTGAAAAAATGTTTCCTCAGCATGTACTTAAACTTCTATACAAAGGCAACAAACTAGGCAATATTGTCTGAATATTCAAATTGGGGTTTTGGACCAATCTCAGCTTCTTCTGTGCTCTGTATTTATGACTTCTTGTTGCTCTCCACAGGAACTGATGAACAAGCTATAATTGATGTCCTAACCAAGAGGAGCAATAGGCAGCGTCAAGAGATTGCCAAATCCTTCAAAGCACAGTTTGGAAAGGTTCTTCTGAAACAAAGCCATTTTCAGTCACTGGTTTACTGCACGCAGGATGTAGTCAATGGGTGTACAGTTCATCCTGAAAGCATGATGCAATCTATATGCAGGTCTTCTGCAAACYAGTAGATTAATATTTATTTATAAGGCCTGAAGTGAATATGCAAAATTCTTTTGGGATCAGAAAAAAATGTTTTTCTCCTAAAGGTTTATTTTTTTTGTAAAATGCATTTTGACCAGAAATACTTTTTGAAAACCAATTTTATCTTGAAGTGTAGCTTCTTTTTGATTTAAAGCCATAACAAAAAATGATACCTGTCTAAATGGCATGTTGAGTAAAACATTAGTTTGTTTCAGGCCTTTTTAAATGTCAAACAAAGTTCAATTTAAAGACTTATTTAATTACACTTGTTTGGAAATTCCATGRTTATTGACAACCATGTTATCCTTTGGCTTTTTTTGTTTCTTTGATAAAATGTTACTTTTATCGGGAATTTTTTTTTACCAGCAAACTGTACCCCCAGCCCTACCATGGAGTCTCCAGGGACCCTTGCTAGAAAGGGGACTGCCACACAAAAGCCTCTGAAAGGGAAGCAAATATGGGCGTGGAGAGTATGGAACAATTAATAGATAGAATGTTTGCATCCCACTGAAACAGGGAGAGTTATACTCTAGGAAAAYCTGCATTATAGTGAAAGTAAAGTTTGAAGTGTTATGTCAAGGGGACTGCATTCCTGATTCTGCACATGTCCTGGGTGCAAGTTGATGTGCAGGCTTTGGGAATCAGCTCTCTGAAGCTACGCCCTTGCTCAGTGCAAGGCCTTCAGCTATCCCGTTCTGCTCACTGACTTAAGCAGGGTGGAGGAAGATTAGCTGCAGGATTAATTATTGAGAAAGCCTAAATATCAAGAAAACAGGAAATGTGTAAGGACCTAGACAAATCCCATTTTGGAGTTAGGTGCTTTTTTCAGTCCCAGGACCTTTTTAATGATCTATCAACAATGCTGTCATTCAGCTTCATTACTTAGGCCATGGGGATGGAAGCAGCATGGGCAGTAAAATGATCCTGTGAGGCTGTTCATGTAACCATGTGATRATGCATGTTTAACAGGATCTGATTGAAAGCCTGAAGTCTGAACTGAGTGGCAACTTTGAGAGGCTCATCGTAGCTCTCATGTACACCCCGTACAAGTATGATGCCAAGGAGCTGTATGATGCCATGAAGGTAAACAAATTGCGTGCAGATATCTAAGTAGTGGCACAAATACAGTGCTAATTTCCTGCAGTTGTGCAAGTTTTAATAACTGAACTGTTACATAGCTAAGCTTGTTATTAGCAGTAGCTTTTGAGAAATACTTAATTGTACTATTAATATTCTGGGGGAAAATGCTGCTTAAATATTTCTGTCTATAAGAAAGTTTCTGTACATGCGTGACTCATAGAGCCTGGGAGGGCAACAGCAAAACTAAATTCATACCCAAACCTGCTGCCCTGATGCCCCACCTGAGCCATGAAGCATTCAAGGAATCAAAGAGTGTTGGTGCAAGGACCAGGCTGGAGCTGGCTGGAATCCTACCTGTTGATGAAGTATCTGTACAAGTTTCAGATGCTGAGTGGTGTGTTAAAATGGTCCAAAGATGGACTGACTAGCCAAGCACTGGTCTTCCTTCATCCCTCTAGACGTTGTCTGTCATCAGAGATCTGACTCCAGAAAAGCATTGCAGAAGTGTAGAGTTATGTGAAATTATCCTTTACAAATTAGGCACCTTAGTAAAAGAGACCATGTTCAACCCAAATGYGTTTTGTGCCTCCACCTTTCATCGTGATGGTTTCTTTCAGGTCAGCACACAGCCTGACACTTTGCTGCCAGCCAGCTCCTCCCTTCACAATAAATCCTCTAGCAATAAATCACCCTYCATGACTAGATGCCTTTCTCCACCTTTAATTCTCCACTGTGTTTTCTATTAAAGGGTTTGGGAACCAGTGAAGGTGTTATCATAGAGATCTTGGCATCTCGAACAAAAGCGCAGATCAAGGAGATAATCAAGGCGTACAAAGAAGGTAAGTGCCTGCGGCTCAGATTTCTGTGCTGAGTAATGGGCCTGATTGCACAGCAGGAACGGTGTTACCAGCTAGCAGTGTCAGCAAGAAAATGACTTTTCTGAAAGCCATTTAACTCCAAAAGCAATGTAACTCTGCTTTCAGCTGGCAAACAAAACATGGCTATGCTGAGACAATTTGAAAATCTTTTTCTAGGTCGTCATCCAGTTAAAGCAAAGGGTCTGCAAATAACAAATTTGGTTCAGTTTGGCTACAAGGAGTATTGTCAGAATATAAACAAAACTATAGCTGTGCACTTGCCTTTTTCTCCCCATTAAATGGATGGGAATTTATCGAGTATGTTTTTGAAAATACTTTCTCTTGTTCATCCCTTCAGCTATACCTCTAAAATTAGCTCTGGGTTAATTCCTTGGACATCAGGGGARCTGGTGACTCAGCAGGATGTAAACGCTGACCGGGGTATCACAAAGGGTGTGAGCTGCTCTAATCCCTATTTTTTCCTTAATGACCTTCTTGCYTTGTGTCAGGCTATTGCATGTGCTTGGGTTACTGGTAATAACTTGATTGTATCACCTAAATAAATAWCAAATCCTTCCCTTGTCCTTCTCTTTCCCTTGGATAGAATACGGTTCTGATCTTGAACAAGACATAAAATCGGAAACAAGTGGCCACTTGGAACAGATTCTGGTCTGCCTTCTTCAGGTAATGCTAGAGAAATGAGGGTGTAAAGATTTTCACATTTTTCTCTGCTTTTTTGGAGAAGACATGCAATAGGAGAGCCAGTACAGTCATGACTACCAGATAAACTGCAGAGACAACCATGTCACTTGGACGGGATCTGTTTCAGTGTTCATGTGACTGAAGCAGGGAAACCTCCCTCCCCTAGCATCAATAAGAGAGCTGGAAACTTAGAGCCAGCCCTGCTCCAGGGAGACATCTCACTTTTACATATGTGTAAAGCCACTGTGATCTGCAAGGGTCTTAGAAAACAGTGCCACTCCACTGATTCACCACTTATCCAGGGTCTGTGCCCTCAATGCTGAGTGCATTTGGATGCATTTACTCTAAAATATTTTCAGAGTTTTCCTACCTGGCAGCAGAATAACAGCAATTTTTTAGTCTGCTTCATATAATTTCACTGCCTTTCAGTGAATTAGTTAGCACTTGTGCTGTCTGAAATATTCCTGCTTGAGTAGTCTACAGAAACAGATAGCTGAGAAGATAACTGATCTTTGCTCAGAATTAATGCTCTGGTSCTTATTTGTGAAAGAATCTTCATGAGACAAAATTGTTACCTTTCTTTTTCTGTTCACAGGGTGAGAGGGACAATGCCACTCTCTATGTGGACATAGCCCAGGCTCTCCAGGATGCAGAGGTACTTTCAAATGTTTGTGATCAGTGCTATGACTGCATTTCCACCTTCTTGAATATCAGAGTTCCTCAGTGAGCAGCAGAGTCCTGGTCAGCAGAGGGTCAGAGTCGCAATAGTTTGGGATGGGGTGACCTTTAAGTAAGCAACGTGAGGTTCTTCAGTTTTGCCTGCACTCCTGGGTTTTGCCGTTCCAAAGAGGAGTGATGAGCCTTGGGCTTTGGCTCAGCTGCTTTTGGTATGTGAAAGTATATGGGTATGGTGCAGTGAAAGAGGAGAGAAAAGGGAATAAACCTCAAGTGTATTGTTGGCTGCTGCACAAGGGGTAGAAAGGATGGACATAGTGGCTGCTCCAGTTTGTCTGGAAGACACAAAGATTTTCATAACCAACCATTCTAGGAGACTCTGGTTCACACTGTGGTTTAGGTTACACCAAACCCCTTTACCCCAGCCAGGCCTTCAGCCAGACTCGGTTCCTTTACCAGCTGCACACACAGAACATCTCACCAATAATTGTGTGTTAAATTACAGGCTCTCTATGCTGCTGGAGAGAAGATACGGGGCACTGACGAGATACAGTTCATCACCATCTTGTGCAAGAGGAGTGCCACACACTTAATGAAAGGTACGGAGCAGAGCCCTCACCACCAACACTACACTCCCTCTGCAATCAGAAATCACCCTAGCCAAAAGAASAGGCAGGGCTATAGATGAGAGATGTTGGGTGGTCAGAAATAAGTACTTGAGCCTCTTTTCTAATTCGTGGTCACTCAGTAACCAAAACTGCCAGCAGATTCTGTGAATTATGAAGATTTAGTTCTGCTGAAAATCAAGTGGCTTATCCAGGAGTCCCTATACAGTGGTGGTAACTGGATAGTTGTTTCTATAAACCCAAGAAGTGAGTGAGTACTGTCCTAATTAAGTAAGGAGCATATGGTGAACAGGCATGTCCCCTTGGATGTGGGCTCCTCTGGGGGAAAAAAATCACTAAAAAAATAGCTGGTTATTCAGTGCTGGAGAATCACTGGGCGCAACCTGCACTTCTGTCCCAGGTCCTTTTGAGGGCATCAGAGGCTGCTGGGAGGGAGGACACTARCCCTGCTCCAGCTATGAGACCTCAGCTCCCCACTGTCCATGCAGCAGAGACCAAACCTTGTCATCTCAAGGCTTTTGAGACATAACAGATTTTGTTATGTTGGCTGAATCTAAGCATATCAAGTACTGGGTGAATCAGCTGGAMCTAAACTGATAAATTTAGCTGGAGATAATTTGGGTATGCCTGAGCTTTTTCAAGCTAAGGTCTCCTGAGGCTGTTTCTATGCCCTGGAAGCTAGCTCCCCCTTGTGTTTCAAATTCACTCTCCCAAGGTCACTTAAAAAATAAACAAAACAAACAAAAATAGGCGGTYTCTATAGCCTTTGCTTGTATCTGCCTTTAAAAAATGAATTTCATCTAGTTGTTGTCATAATGCAAGCAGTCTGTGGGACCTACCGTGGCACCAAGCAATTTCTTTCGTGCTACAGCAGCATGTAGCTGTTTGTCTTYAAAATCTGAGTGTAATTGTTGCTTCTTTAAAATTCTTTTTAATGGGAAGAGTAAGTCTGTGTTGAGAAGTTTGTATCCATCTGTCTATCCTGTATTCCATTCCCCCAAAGGATCTTAGATGCTGAACAAAGTTTATTAAGATATCCATTGCATTACATAGTAGTTTTCCTTCTTTGTTAGTCTTAGAAAGCTAGGAATAAAACCAGATATCTATGTTTCTGAGCCTTGGAGTATCTAAAGTGTATAAGACAAGCAATGACTCTGTTACTGAGCTTTTGTTAATAGAGGAACTCAAATATCTCAGAATCTGCACCTGTATTTTGCTCATCTTTTCTCAGTTGGTTGGTTTTTTTTTAAACTGTGGTTGAAATAATAAGTTTTCCCAAAGGGTGTTGTCATCATTTTAAAGTCCATGGGCTGTTAGCTGCATAGTCTTAGATTTAAGCTGATTTTATTTTGGCTCCTGAAGCTAATGACATCAAAAACCACAAGACCAAAGGTGTGCCTAACTTTGTTGTCTGCTTTATTTCAGTAGTTAAAGACAGCGATAAAGGGTCAGATTTCCAAATGAAATTGAGTGACTGAAGTTGCATTTTCAAATTAAGTCAGGGAATTAGGAACCATTGATTGTTTAGCTTTTTGTAAATGTTAACATCCATCTTTGTAGCTGATTTCTGAAGTTGACTAAAGCCTCCTGAAGCTGGTGCAAATGTGGCCATTGCATTTGCAGGATCTGTGTGTTCATTTTGCCACACAAGTAAAGCCTGTAAATATTGCACATAAAGTGCCTCAGAGGTTACTTGGTAAAAAAATTAAATTCTTTKTATTTCAAACAGTGTTTGAAGAATACCAGAAGCTCGCTGGTAAGAGCATAGAAGACTCTATCAAGAGTGAAACTCGTGGTTCAGTTGAGGATGCCATGYTGACTATTGGTAAGAGTGGTGACCTTTCCCTTTACTTTGTCTGAGTCTGCTGCCTTTTCTCCTTCAGTAGTTGACTCATATTAGATGGATCTACTTTGTAAAAGTATCTGGGAGGAAGTAAGGGCTACTTCTTAAGTAAGGTAAACYCAGATTCCAGGAACACACTGAATTAATGTTGAATCTCAGTCATTTAGGCTGGAATTACCATTGATTCTTACTRAGCCTTTTTGTATTTCTAGTGAAATGCACCAAGAATATCCATTCCTACTTTGCAGAGAGGCTGTACCATGCTTTAAAGGTAAGACTCTTCATTGCAACACACTTGTTTTCACACTGACTGAACTTGTAACCTGGCTTCCACCACTAGAAGAGCCAAGGTTTTGGTGAAATTCAGCAAGTTTAATGCAATTGTTGAAAGTAATAGCAGAATCCTTTCAAACACCTTGGGTAGAAAAGTACCCTTTAAGGTTGAGATACCAAGGGAGTYTGGCTTTTCTGGCTTAAGAGTCTGCAAGGATCCCAGCTCCACTATATGGAACAAAACTTCTGCAAGAGGCTTTTCTGGGAGGCTGATTATGGTGAAGTCTTGTCTTCCGTGTTAAAAGACTGGAACACAATATTTTCTTTTTAGGAAGTAATTCTCTCAGTGGCAGTGTAAAATGAGTTTCAAATGGGGACACATAAGGTGTTTGCAGCTTGTGCCCCTGCAATGCTTAACTGGTATGTAAAAGATGTCAGCTCTCCCGACCTTTTGGAAAGCTGAGACAAGTGTTTTGTTATCCATGAAGTGTTTTGCTATCTTAATTTTCCTGTGAGTGATTAAACAACGTTGGTTGAAGTCAAACACTGGCTGGGTGAYGCTGCAGAAGGACAGTATGTATTCAGTGCCAGCTCCCAACTCTGTAGCATGTTTCCTTTTACATTTGACATGAGCAAAACTTGTGCACATTTCCATGGTGGGCTTGTGGTGTTGACAGCAGCCCCTGGGAGGTGTGTGAGGCTTGGTCTCCCAGAAAGTGATGCAGATGTTCCACTGAACATGTGCCAAGTGGTGTTTGAAAGCAGACTCCTCCTGTCYGGGACCAGTTTGCACAGCATATCCYTTGAAYACCCACTAACATCACAGACTGATATATCTGTTATTCCAGGGGGCTGGCACAGATGATGGGACTCTGATAAGAGTGCTTGTTTCTCGAAGTGAAGTTGATCTGAATCTTATAAAGCCTGAATTCAAGCGCATTGCAGGAAAGACTCTCTCCAGTATGATTTTGGTAAGCAGAATCTTGATATGATGGTTCTTAGCCATTGCATGTATTCCTAGTCTTTCCAGCACTGTGGGATGCTTCCATGGTTGTTTTGCAGTAACAGTGTCATTTCTGCAACGATCATGACTCTCCTTCATTGGCCCTGTTAAGAGTTTGTTATTTTGTTTGTTTGCTTTCTTTTTTTTTTTTTTTTTTTTTTTTTNTTTTTTTTTTTTTTTTTTTCTTTTGCTGTTCTTTGGGGTTTTTTTAACTGTCTTATCCCAGATGAAAGCCTGGTCTATGCTGTGATGAGATAGGTTCAGAAACTGAACCTTGTCAAGGTTTATTGCAGCATTTGAGTCTCAGGTCTGAGTGAATGTGCTTYCCCTGTTAGTGCTGAAATGCTGTTTTTTACCATTTGTCCTAAGGACTCTGGGACATTCCTCTCCCCCTGTGCAAATGGCTCAGTAGCCCTGTCCTTAGCAGTCCCCATGGGAAGTGTGGTTCTGTAATGAAGGGCTTTTCTTCTAATTGACACTGTCAGTGTCTGTCACGTTGATTAATGATCAGTCTTCAATGGTCTGTACAAAATATTMATTCCTTCTGAGAAGTGGAACTAGCATTACACCTGTCATCACAAAACATTCAAAGGGAGCAATTTTTTTTTACCGAGTGAATATTTTGTGTAGTGCTTCTAGACCAAAATGACCACATTTGTGACTTTTTAAAAAATGCCATGTGCCAGGGCTAACTATAGTGCCTTTTCCCTTGCTGTAGGGAAGAGATGCTAMACAAATACCCAGGGCCAAAAAATCTGAACACAACAGGTTTGGTTGCTGTCATTTGTGCTGACTTTGTCTGTGCTGCTCTGTGGGATACAACYCTGATCAACTGCTCACCTGCATTCCAAAGGAAAAAATTGGACTCAATAAATGTTATTTCAGGTGGTAGCTGCAAGCCTCATTTCTCCTTTCACTTTTGATGGTGTGTCAGCTGGCAGCAACTCTGCTGAAGTCTGGCTTGCTCTTTCCGGTCCTTTTCCTGTGTGGGCATATTCCACAGATTGACAAAGTCAGCACTTGTAGCATGCAGAGGAACTTCCATACTCACCTATTTTTTAATATTTTCTCCTGTCAGGATGACACCAGTGGCGATTACAAGACAGCCTTGCTGAATCTCTGTGGCAGTGACTGACAGACTCTAAGAGGAAGATGTTGAAAAGGATACAGAGAGAAAATTAACAGTGAACAAGGGTCTGAAAATGTACTTGTAGAAAATCTGTCCAGTGATCCAAGTAGGGGGGRAAAGAAGATTAAATTAATGGTCAAGATCTCCAAAGCTCTCATTACATATTGGATGCTATCCACTTCCCCAACAGTTCTTCAAACRCAATGGGGCATGCTGATTTTTTGTTTCCATTTTTCTTTGAAGTTTTCTTTCTATTTTGTGAAGGATGGTGCTTTGACATGGAATTAAAGGTTCTTTTAAATTCTCTATAGCTGTGTCACAAGTCTGAACAACCTTGCAAAACTTGGGCTGCCCTGAAGCCATGATAATTTCACTGGGACAAGCTGGTAGAGCGTGGGTCATTTGATGCTAGCAGAATGGGTCTGGAAGGAGCCCCAGATATTAATGAGGCTTTAGGGCATGGGTCAGAACTGAGAATTTAGTGCCAGAGGCACCAGTTTAGCAGCCTTATCTACATAACTTCGGGAGGGCTCCCCAAGGAGCAGTGAATGGCAGAGCCAAGCTGGCTGTAAGCATGTGAAAGTTGAAAGCTGTGTGCTTCATTTCCTTCTTGCTTGTCTGTTGGGGAAGACCRGCAACTTCAGGTCCTTACATCATATCAGACCATGGGGGAAATCAAAACTAGCATGAATGATTTGTTTTTGGGGAACATAGCACATCTTGCCTTTGGGAGCAGAYCTGTTTCTGTTCCTAGTGTCACAGTAACTTCTCAGCCATCACTGGACTCCCTCCAATATTGCCTCCAACCCCTACRAGTGCACCTACCCCGTGCTGAGTAAAGCCCCAAATGTGGACAGGGATACAGAGRGAACAGTCTGAGAGGTGTGAGAAGTTTGGGTCTGCCTCAGCTATTTGTTCTCCACACTTGAAGCAATTTGTTTAAATGTGTAGCAACCGAAAGCTTTATAGTAAATGTGTTCGGTAAAGAAGTTTTTCTCATCAGGTGGGTGAAGTTTTTGGCTGAGGGCTGCTTCCTTCCTTGCACTGCTGAGAGTGCCAAGAGAGTGGCAGGTTCAAGAGTTCTTGGTGAGTCCAGGACACAGACAAGGGACCAGGGGTCAGGGTATCTGTGCACCTCAGGCGAGCATCAAGAAGAGGATGTTTTGGTCTCTGCACCTTTAAGTGCTTGTCTTTTTGGTGATATCCCAGTTTTTCACTGGTCTCTAGTCTGAGTATCAAGGTGGGGGGATTCCTCTCAGGTTTTGAGGGATGTAGGCTGGATACAGGCACCAAAGGAAAGGGACCCGCAGGTCCTTTCTGCTGGCCAAAGGTCCCACTTGGTTTTTCACAGTCACTTGTTCTAATTGACACCGATGATCAGGCTTCTCTGTTTCGTTTTGCTTTGGGTTTTTTGTTTGGTTTTTTTTTTCTGAAGCGGTTGGGGCTTGCAAGGCCGGGCGGGGCAGCGAAAGCCGAGCTTACACCTCCCTCTATCGGGGGCCGGCCTGTACACACCCCGGTACGGCCTGTACATACCCCGGTACGGGCTGTACACACCCCTGCACTGCCTGTACATACCCCTGCACTGCCTGTACACACCCAGCACTGCCTGTACACACCCCGATACGGGCTGTACACACCCTGCACTGCCTGTACACACCCCGGCACTGCCTGCACACACCCCTGCACTGCCTGTGCACACCCTGCACTGCCTGTACATACCCCGGTACGGGCTGTACACACCCCGGCACTGCCTGCACACACCCCGGCACTGCCTGTACACACCCCGGTACTGCCTGTACACACCCTGCACTGCCTGTACACACCCTGCACTGCCTGTACACACCCCGGCACTGCCTGTACACACCCCGGCACTCCCTGTACACACCCNNGCACTGCCTGTACACACCCCTGCACTGCCTGTACACACCCCTGCACTGCCTGTACACACCCCAGCACTGCCTGCACACACCCCGGCACTGCCTGTACACACCCTGCACTGCCTGTACACACCCGGCACTGCCTGTACACACCCTGCACTGCCTGTACATACCCCGGTATGGGCTGTACACACCCCGGCACTGCCTGTACACACCCCTGCACTGCCTGTACACACCCCTGCACTGCCTGTACATACCCCGGTACGGGCTGTACACACCCCGGCACTGCCTGTACACACCCTGCACTGCCTGCACACACCCCGGCACTGCCTGTACACACCCAGCACTGCCTGTACATACCCCGATACGGGCTGTACACACCCTGCACTGCCTGTACACACCCAGCACTGCCTGTACATACCCCGATACGGGCTGTACACACCCCAGCACTGCCTGCACACACTCCGGCACTGCCTGTATACACCCTGGCACTGCCTGTACACACCCCAGCACTGCCTGTACACACCCCTGCACTGCCTGTGCACACCCTGCACTGCCTGTACACACCCCGGCACTGCCTGTACATACCCCTGCACTGCCTGTACACACCCTGCACTGCCTGCACACACCCCGGCACTGCCTGTACATACCCCTGCACTGCCTGCACACACCCCGGCACTGCCTGCACACACCCCTGCACTGCCTGTACATACCCCAGCAGGGTCTCCTCGGAGCCAGCAGCAACAGCGGCACTGTGGCTCCTGGGGATTTTCCCCCATTCCCCGTTCGCTCCCTGTCCCGGCCGCCCCAAAGCRGATACGGAGAGGTGCGTTCCCTCTTCCCTGTCCCCTTGGGGAGCCAACGCCAGGGCCCTCAGCCCACAGCCCTCAGCATGGCTACGGGATCTGCAGCAAGGAGCTCCTCCGGCCAGGGTCGTGTGAGGAGGTTTTAGTGAAAGTATGAGCCCTTCTGGTGTGTTTGGGGTATTATTTTGGAACGGCCAAATGGGTATTTGTGTCTGCCTGAGCCGGGAACAGGGATGATTTACAGCRCTGCACCCACAACACCTCTGTTTCCTGAAGCTAGACAGGCCGCAAGGGAAAAGCAATCCCAGTTTTGAGACACCTAAAATCTGACTAGAAAAAACTGATGAAAGCTCAGCTCTTCAAGCATATTTTAGTTCAGAGTTGTCTGATGATTTCATTGAAACATTTGTGTTTATACAACCCCAGAGCTCCCGTTGTTGTTGTTATTGTTATCAGGTTACTCAGGTCAGGGGTTGGCTTTTCTTGTTGGCTTGTGCTTAGCCCAGTGGGTCTGGGTTAGAGCTGTTGCACTGTGATTGTGATCCCAGTTTATTAATAACAGCTTGGGAGATGTAAACTGAGTTGCCAGAATGCTCACAGGAGATCAGTARTGAAGCTGGGAAGGAGGAATAACCAGGGGAAGCTGATTCTATCACCGTAATTGCTGGGAAACAAAACAATTGTAAAACATCAATGAAGATTTAATTACATATTGATTGCTGCTAAAATGTTCCCTGGGTGAACAGGTGCTTTAATAAATCAGGATCAATTCCTAAGCTGTTCTAACCAGTCTTTTCTGRGTGCAAATATTGACTTAAGGCCTTTCTATTCATTCACAGTTTTATTAACCTGATTTTATTGCACAAAAATCAAGATAAAAGCTTGGSAAGGAAAAGGTAACAGGGGCAATGTGAAAAATGCCCAGGACTGGTGCAGGCCTTCTGCTGCCTATGTGCCAGGCTTTTTCCTCCTCCTGTGCTGCAGAAAGACCTGGGGGCAGGGAGTCTCCAGGGACAGCACTAATGCCACCTTGTTGTCTTCCCCTGGTGGCTGCCCAGTGCCCTGAGATGTAAMACAGCAGGAGCTGTGCTGTCCATCAGCCTCGTGGGGTGTGGCTACTTTAGCTCTCTGCTCAGCTCACACCCTGGTRTACACAGAAATAGCTGTCTCCAACTATTAGCTCTGTTCCTGACACCTGGAAAACTAACAAAAGTCTGTTCCAGACAGGATGCTGATGCATATACTTCTTGTTTAACCCCTTAGAGTTTCTATTTCAGAGAAAGCTGACCTTATTTAGTGTTGTTTAATTCTTCCAGCAACCCAGTGCAGATGTGACCTGAAACGCAGGAGGCCAGCCACAAGCAAGCAAAGGCTCCGCTTTTTAGGAGGTGCGTCATCACCGTGGCTTCTGCAGAGAAGAAGAAAAGATTGGATAGGTTTGGCTTCATTTGTATTTCTGTTTTGCAACAGTTTGAAGTAGTTTTTGGATAAAATATGTTAAAGTGTTCAAACTGAGGTTAAAAGAACATTGTTCCTGTCAGGATGAGAAAGAAGAGAATAGCAGCTATCTTAGTAGGGCAAAGTGGAAGATCTCTTTACTATCTCTTCATTTTTAGTAAATGTTTTTAAGGGGAGGAAATAATCTGAGCAMGATGTTCAGCCTTCCTTTTTCCCCTGCGTTTTCCCCATTAGTGCTCAGAGGCAACCTTGGCTGCTGTAGGYTGTTGAGCTGGGACTGGGGTGGGGCCGGTCCCAAGCCTTGCATGAGGCACCAGATCTGACCCTGGGCCATCTTTGAGACAGCCCAGACAGCCCTTCTCTTCAGAGCTGAGGGTGGGGTTGCCAAAACGCAGAACGGCRCAGTGTGTGGCCCAGGAAAAGGGAAGGTTGGGTTGTGCTATCATGGATGGCTCCACTATTTGTTCTGGGCTGGGCTGAAGGGAAACTCGAGGGGAGAGCACCCTCATTGCTGGGCAGATGGGAGCCTTTGTGAATGGAAACCACTGATTATTTTTCATTCTTAAATTAATAAATTAATGAGAAGTTAGTGTTGATTTATTAATGTAAAATGCTGCAGTGCCTTAAGCACTGCCACAGACATCCGGATGAGAAAATTGAGTCTTCTGGTATCATGGCTTATTGGCTGGATATCAAAGCAGCCCAGTTTTCTGGCAAGGTGGCTATYTGATAATAAAATGCACACCTTCCTCAGGGATTATTGGATGGAATCTCCTTTGCAGGGAAAACAGCAGCAAGCTGTGAGATGCTAAAATGGGATTGTGCCGAAGACCTGACAGGYTTTCCTTCAACTTCTGCCTTGAACCCAAATGCCTGAGCTGACTCCAAAGGCTCTTCACTTCTTTAGTGGCTGGGGTCAATAACTGCAGAACATCCCCATGCCTGGGATAGTGAAGCAGCAAGAGATGTTTTGTTTGACACAGTGCAGCAAGCTCCTCTCCTCAGACCACATGTAAACAAGGTCACTCCAATTCTCCATCTCTCCCATTTCTGCAAACATTATTGGCTTTGTAAGTAATTGTTGTTCAGTCTTCTGGTGTCCATTTGAACCCAAAGAGCTCATCCCTGAAGCTCCAAGAAATTACCATTAGTTTTTGTTGTACACTATAAGCCTTATTTTAGGCTGCCAAAAAGAGTTAATAGTTTAGGGTTTGTATGGGACTGTCCTCTGAGAGGACAGAAACAGCCAGTCCTGAGGGTCTGGGCTCTTGTCTGTTTGGAAGAAAGTATTTGTTCAAGCTGTGTTTCTGTTTCCCCAGTATTCCTTYCTGTTACAAATCTCAGTGAGCCCTGGTGGGTCAGTATCATGCCTTGGACTGCTCATGTCTGTTGGAGGAATAGAGTTGGCATTTCTGACTGAAAATCGTGTGCCCAACCCTTAAGAGGGTCACTGGTATGGGATGTTGAAGTTCACAAGGATTTTATCCCATAATACTTTGCATTCTTCCCATTCCAAAGAAATACTTATGGTGATATTTTTTCTATTATATGGAAGTCATATGATRCATCCAAGTATAGTTGTGAGAAACCTTTTCTGCATTTCTGGCTAGATAAAAGTACTTATTACAAAAGAAACACAGATGTCTGTAGGTTCTGTACACGCGGGAATATAACATTTGGAGAAATAAGTAGCTCTGGATCACACAGATAAACCAGCACTGTTCTCTCTGTGGTAATGAAGAACAGGATATGTTGTAGGCACAATATTATTAATAAATAGTGAGCAATGCAATACGAATCTGTAATTGAATTTAGGATTTCAGCTGAAACTGCTCTTTGGAGTTATAGATGGCAGTGAGCTCTGAAATTGAGTTACAGTCCAAACAGGAACTGAGTCATGTGTAGCAATGGTCTAGGGAAGCATAGAGTTRCAGTCAGCACTGGACAAAATATTATTGACAGTACTATATTCACAAAGAAAAAAGGCATTTGGTGGACATAAATGAAATTTAACTGAGCTTTTAAATGGATGTCAGGCAGAAAAATAGGGGGGAAAATGAAAGTCAAAATTTCCATCTATTGATTTTTAAATGGCAACTTTATTTTAAAAACTGATTTAAGCTGGAAAACAATTATTAAAAGGTTTTGTTAACCTGAAGCTGAAATATGACATTTTGGAGGGGAAAATTTCAATATTCAGTTTGCCTGAGAACATAATTTTTACTTTCTGAAATATCTTCTAAATTTCTATTTTAGTTTAAGCCAAAGAACCACAGTGCCTTGGTTTAGCCACTGAGCTGAAAGATTGCTTGTTGTTTTAGACAAAATAAAGGCTGATATTATTCAAAAGAGAGAGGAGAGTCATTGCTTTAAATGTCACTAGCAATCTTCTCTGACAGAAGAGAYCAGTRTCCTGGGGTCTAATTTCTGAGTTTAAACAGATCCCAAAAGCTTCAAACAAGAAATAGGAAGAGTACAGCTGATGTCGATTTTGAGCCTTGCCAGAGCTGACACACTGGCTCAGGTTGCCCAGAGAGGTGTCAGATGCCCCATCCCCTGGAACATTCATGGATGGGGCTCTGAGCAAACTGGTCTGGGTGAAGATGTCCCTGCTCATTGTGGGGGAGTTTGGACTGGGTGGCCTTTAAAGGTCCCTTCCSACCCAAACCGTTCTGTGATTCTGTGGTAAGTTCACTTGTTCCTCACAGCTTATCCTGCTTCTGGGACTGAAAGRAAACCCTTACACAAGGCAGTTTTCTGCTTTGCAGATGTGTTTTCTAAGCTACAGCTTAGTSTTACCCTGAGTAATGTGCTAACAGTAAAAGCCATGTAGAAATAAATCTTTACTTCATGGACTATTTGTAATGTGGCTAAATTATTTAACTTCAGGAAAATGTTTAGAATACATTACAGAAGCTGTTAAATAAACAGGCTTTTCAAGAAGTAAAGCATAAGATGGGGTTCTTCTGAAGCACCAGGTATTGTCCACAGTTATCCACAATCACACTGATTGTCTCTTTTCCTGTGAAACATTTTGGAAAGACTGGACAGACAAGGCAGGATACGGAAAACCAGGTAACATTCGATAAAGAGCTTGACAAGATCGTCTGTCTTTACATATGCAATAATCTTTCTAACAGCTGGCTCCCAAATAAAATTATATCAGACAAAATCTTAGAAGAACTGTGGCTTTGGGTTTTGGTGGAAGATGGGGTGAGAAGTCTCTTCTTACACCAGCCAAGTACTCACTAGGCATTGCAACTTTTTTCTGGTTTCCTGGTGAACTTTTCACATGGTTCTAATGATAGGTCATAACTACTTCATTAAATGTTTCAGTGACAGTAAACACAGCAAAAATAATTGTCTAGAATGCATTGTTCCTTAAAGCTCTCTCACTAGTTTAGGAAAATTGTGGCTAAAAACTGTGGCATTTGGATGACCTCCCTTTTTCTGTTCTTCCAGCTAATGCTAACACTCAAATCTAGTATAAATAAAGGCAAACATTAGTGATAATAAACTTTCAAACTCAGTCACTGGTTTGTTTATAGCTAGGTTGGTACTTGAGGGATCCAGTGCAATTTAAAAGGCAATAAATTGAAACAAACTCACTCGTTTTGGAGGCTGTTTATGAACTCTTTTAATTTGGTGTCATATTTATTTGGGGAGAATTAGATTATCCTATTCATTAGATGCTGTGGCCAGTGATGAATGGAACAACATTCCACATCAATGGCATTAATTGAATCCTTGCAAGCACAGATAATACCCCTGCAGGAAACAGGAGAAGATGGAAAAGTTCTCCAAAGTAGGTCTGCAAATGCTGCAGTGATGAGGGAGCACTATTGGACAGCCATGATAGTTGGCAGCAGTTGAATGCTTTTCATTTTTTGTGAGATTACTTAAAGAGTAGTTATGATCATCAGGATGCAGTTAAGATCGATCTCCATGCTGCTACGGGCACCACGAATCTCACACAGAGCCAAGGAGGGACTACAGGTCTCCTAAGCTGCAGGCTTGTGCCATAATTGAAGATTTCAGGGGAAATTTATTTCAGAGGGAAACATAATCAAAAAGACTGGCAGGCCTTTCAGCAAAACTGATTTAAAGCTTGGGTTTGTAAAAATACCCAGATGATTTTCTCCTAGCTCATCAATAATACATGTTGAGGATTTCTCRGAAATGTGTCATTCTTCCAGGGAGCGTGTCCTATTGATAGAGCCATAAGCCACTGCCAATTAATCAGAGCATAATGCAGTGTTCAAAAATGAGCATGAGCTTTTCATGCCAGTCCTCTTTGATTCATGCCTCCGCTATGATTCATGCCAGTCCTCTTTCAGATGAGCAGCTGTTTGTTGTGAGCAAATTGTTTTATTGTCAGTGAAAGGTGAAAACCAGCCTGAGACACTGATGGGCTTTGGTGCAAAGAAAGTAGAAGCTTCATCAAATTCTCAATTTCCTGCTTGCTTCCTATGAAAGAAACTTTGCTCTCCCTCATCCCAGTGGCACAAAGCAGTGAACAGTGGCAAACTAGGTTGAAGCAACTGTGCCTTGGATGTATGGGATGCCCCCAGACCTCTAATGTGACCTATGATCCTACAGGTGGATCCTTCCATCACTGATGTGCTTCCAGTCAGCAGGCAAGGGRCAGGTGTCCTCAGCAGTGTGTGTGCCTGGACAGTTGGGAAATTCAGGAACAGTAGTCGGAGGGATTTTTCCTAAATATTTTGATCACGTGCCCCAAACCTTCTTGCCGGATACATGAGAGCAGCAGGGCAGCACATGTCAGCAATAGTGATTTCTCATGCTGAAAAAAAGAGCTACCAGAACTGGGCATTGGGAACAGTGATGACTCTGAGGACATAGCATGTCCTCTGCCATGGGCAAAGGGCTGCAAGGCAGTAAGTGGCACTGTCCTCATTTTACTGAGACAGAAACAGACCAGTTCAGGGTCAGCAGTGGGACAGCAGGGATTAGGATGCAGTTCATCAGAGCCCCAGACAAATCACCCACCTGAGGACTCCACCTCTTCTCACTTCATATGCTGGGCTGCACTCTCAATATTGCCGTCCTAAGAAAGAGCTCTCAGCCAAGGTCTCAGAGAGGTTAAAGCAGTAATAGCCACAGAGGGAGTAGCAGGGGCATCTATAAAACTAACCAGTTCAGAGCACTAATTTCATCAGCCAGCTAATTGCAAATATTGTATCTAAGAACATTTCCAGCCATCTGCAGGAAGGGAATGTCACAGTGCTTGAAAGGCATCTTGTATTTATGATGGTGTCTTGCTGATCTATAAATCTGGCACAGYGAGTTTTGGATGTCATTATGATAATCAGGCAGAATAAACATACCTTGCTTGGAAGGTATTTGCACACCACCTTTTTGCTGTATCTGAATAATTCCTTGTGTGTGTAAAATCCTGCTCCGTTTCACCTCTGTTTTGAGTATAGAACTGAGTGAATATGGAGACTATTGGTAATTGCTACAGCAGGATTTGGCTGTGCTTGTCACACAGTAAAACTGTGATGCTGCAAGGAACAAAATTGCATCTTTCTGGGTCCAAGGCTGATCCTCTGCCAAATGTTTTTTCGTCTTATTGTGGATACAGGCAAATGTTTACAGTTTCTAMACAATTTTCATTAGACTCAATCCTAAAGTGACATGAGTGTCAAATAGACCAAGAATGGGTGTGTCTGTGTCCCATTCCCAAAGAACAGCAGCAATGTCAGGAAAGTGGAAGTTTGAGYTGTCCCTTTGCTTTCTGTGTTCTGTGTAAGTTGGAATTCTTCCTTCCTAAAGCTGGAGATTGTGACAGGCACCAAATCTGCCCTGCTGGTAGGTAAATAATTTTTATAAAATACACATAGTAAGATTCRCTATGTGGTACAGTTTGGTTTGGTTTTTGATGCTCCCTGAAAGAAGCAATGATGTTTGAGCTCCAAAGGACTTGCCACCCTATTGGATAGACAGTTTGCCTTTCAGTCCACTTGGAAGCAGCTCCTCAGGCTTGTTGTTCCCTGGGAACTGAGTCTTGATGTTTGGACGGTCTCACTCAATTCTGAATCATCTGTGTTTGTAACCAAACTTTTCAGGGATTTGTGTCTAGTGCATAAATAAAGTTAGTTTTGTTTACCTTTTTTCTCCTGTCCAAAGGTAACCTGTAAGGACCYGACATGTGAAACTACCTGATGTGGTGGCAATGTAAGAAATAACCTGTGAGCTCAAYTTTCCACTTACCTGTTAAATAGTTGTATGTATGCATATGGACTGCAGAGTTTGTGAATTGAGCCAAGGAACTTGTCCTACTTTGAAACAGCCAGCAGTCTTTTAAAGAGAAGTCAAAATTATTTTTAAAAATACTCATTTGTGAGTCAGTTTAATGAAGGAYGTTGTCCCACTAATCATTGTTATAACATTTGTTATGACAATTCTCTCACCTGATGATCAGTGGAGAAATTATGTTATGAAGCCTTAAAAATTTGTGCTGAGACAGATGTCTTAATCAAGCACAATAACATTTCTGTCTTGAATACTGGGTGAAGTTATTACATCCAGGCTTAAGGCTATATAATCCCAGGGGTCAGGATTGAACTTGCAATGTAGTTCTTAAAATATTACCCATTTGCTTCTAGAACAAACCAGTTGAAAAAAAAGAGACTTGTGTTTCTTGATAATTTCAGCATGCAGCTATCAGTGAGACCATGTTATTGTGTGTGAAGGAAATGGAAACTTTACCCCAGAAATAGCTCACTTTAGAAGGATTTATTAACATCACAGCTTGTATGAGCTCCAGCTCTGGTGGATGATTTGTCTGGGCAGATTCAATGCTAGGACTGAGCACCATGGATTTTGTCAATGTACTCCTGGATTGCTGGGGTCCAGTTAATGTGTTCTTGAGATCATGACCTATGGCTGGAGCAGAGAGCAACACAAAACTTTCCTCTCCCCTTAACTTTAGTAAGAGGTGTGGAGGCTCACCACCTCTAATAATAAATAAATGTACATGTATCAAGCACTTATCATAGTAAAGAGACAGAAGTAGATGCTGAATCACAGCCATTTGAAGGGACCTAGAAGGATCTGACATTTTAGGCTCTGGCTGAACACTACCCGGCTCCTGTTTTTCCTATAGATTGTTTTGTCCGCCCAATAAACATATGCAACACAAGATTTATACTTCTGAAAGCCTAAAGGATTTGTATGTGAATACAAGGACACAGTCCTAGAAATATTTTCCCACTTTGCAGTTTTGACCTTGCTCTGGGAGCTGAGCCTCTCTTTCTTGGGGATCCTGTGTGTTGTTGTTTAGGGCAGAGGCTGCATGGTTATGCAGTGTGAAGTGTGCTTCTCCTTCTGCTCTGACACTGCTCTGACACAGGCTGTGTGATCAGAAGATGCTGCTGTTACCTAGGGACACCACAATATTTTTTTTTAACACTGATATATTAATTAAAGGTGTCAGAATCACAGTTGTGTGATTGGTGGTACTGGTGGCATACATTAGATCATAAACTCCATAGTCTGTCACTTCTCCCAGCAGAGGTGGTCCACAGAGATGATCCAGGAGGTGAAACAGGTCGAAAATATTTAAAATAAGCAGCATCCAAACACTCAGTCTACATGAGCAGAAGAGTGGAACTGTGAACACAAAGCTTTGCCACCTGTAGTGGGCTCRGCAACAAGCCTCTCAAAATCTGAACCCAGCTCACTTGAAAGAAAAAAACCAAGAACCCCAGTTTATGGAGGTTGAGGTTCCAATTCAGAGATAARGTTTCTTCTAGACTTTTGTGCCCCTTCCCAAGATAAACATTATAAAAATAATATTTTTGTCATAGCACTAGGAGGAATAGGGGCCCAATTTTCTAAAGGTGAACAAAGCATGCAGGAAAATTCACCTCAAATTATGATGATGTTACAATTTAACAGAAGGCCTATTCAAGAAAACAGGCATTGCCTTTTCTAGTGTAATAATGAAAATGCTGGCTTTTATCTATCTTGAAAGAGTGATATTGTTAGGAGCAAGCAAACTTTGACCTTTATACTGTGAGGCAAAATATTGTTTGGAGAACAAAACAGCAGATTCACAAGATTAGTGGACAGCACTTTTAAGATTAATTCCAAATTATGAGGTTCCTTTGAAAATGAGATCCTGAGTTAAGGACAAAATTCTCAGCAGTCACGGATTCACTTAGCAATTAAAATCTAAGGAGATTGCAAGTTACAGTGAGTGGAAAAGGACCACAGTTGTGACAGAACATAKYTTATAACACAGATTCACTTGCTGTRTTTGTAGAAATAATAAATCCTGCTTGTTCATGCCTGAGCTCACAGTTCAGAATGTCGCAGTCAAAAAATGAAATAACCTGCTAACTAAATGTACTTCAGGATGGTTCAGAATTGCCTGAGCTTGGATGGGGATAGAGTTTTGGCCCATCTTCCCCAGGATAATGAACTGGCAGGGTTTGCACAAGGGAACTCTGTTCCACTGACTCTGATGGTGCTTTTCTGATTTGTAGCAGCTAAACATCTGCTTTTAATTTAACCAGATGTTAATTCCCTTAGGCTGGGCAAGTCCTTGCTGTCTGGAAATACGCTTTTTAAMATAAAACATCCTTCCAGCCTCCCCTGCTGGGGTAGCTCCATTTCATCTTYGCTCTGTTACAAGGCTTTATCACTGCTTGCAAAAAATTTTCCCCATGTTTTACATAAAGTAGCTTTKTAAGAACATTGCAGTTTGTTGTGGACACCTGGATATAAAATCACCAACTGAGCTATCAGGCCAGAGAGTAATGCAATCTAAGWTAACTGAATTAGGGATGGTAGGGAGGGTCCCAGACTTGTCCCTGGTGTTTTGCTGTTTGAGGAACTGGACATGAGGCTCTCAAGTTAGTTGTTGAAGAAAGTGAGTCTGAAAAGAAGCACGGATAGCTGTTATATAGAAACTAGTATAGCCTTCAGTACCAAAGTGCATTTCCCCATAGCATTGTTATTGTTTGAGATAGAAGAACTAGATGTTCTTTAAGGGGTTGTTGATGTTCTTTTGATTTGGGTTTGCTTTTTTGGTTTGGTGTTTTTTGTTTGTTTTTTTTTTTTTTTTCTTTCTGTTATTGTTTGGGTTGAATTGGTTTTTTTTAGTATCCTATACTGAGACATTTGTTTTTTAGTATCCTATACTGAGAAAATGAATTCTTCATTTTGTGATCTGGAAGTACCAAGGTATATTTCTATTCAAAAATAAAAATTTTCTGCCTTTATCTGAAGGGAATGGGGAGTGACTGTTTTGCTGTTGTGAACTGCCTGAAAATTTATGTTAGTTCCTTWAAAAGGCCTTAGGTTAGTTCCTTAACCTATGCTAATGATATCTTGGGGGAGTTTGCCCACAGGTAGCTTCTGCAAAATTGTATATTTTTTCTCTGTTCATTGCAGAAGAACATATCAAAGCATGGAGAGTTAGTGGCTTGGAGGCTGGGRTAAAGGAAGGAGACTTCAAGCAAGGCTGGCACTGAGATTGCAGCAGTCAGTCTGATATCACAACAACCTGACAGCAAAGCACAGATCTTTAAGAGCTGGTCTACATCTATCAGGTGATRCAGCACCAGGTAAGTTTGTTTACTGGCTAACCAGGCTTTTATTCTGAAAGATTAGCATGGTTAGAAGGTACCTCAATGAAAGCCTTTCAGTTTCAAGTCCAGCCTTAACTTGTTTTCCTCTTAACATTGCCATTTTGCTTCAGCTGCTTTTTCTTCCTAATTTAATTTGCCTGATGCAGGTACAAATGTCAATTGCATCCTGAACAGTGAAGCTCTTTTAATCATTTTTGGTATACAGATTGGCTGTTTCTCTGATCCTAGTAATTGTACTTTGCAGCTTGTTCTGGTTTCTGAGACATTTCCTCAATGTGGGTCTCTCTGTTCTGTGTTATATCCTTGCATAGAGTCACTCTTGGCAGTAACTGCAATTATATTGCTCTACAACACATCCTCAGGTTGTATTTGCACTTCTCAGGGCTGCCTTGTGTTGGGAGCTCACTGATGCTGAGAGGACAATATTATGTCTTCATCCTCCAGCAGTGCAGCARCCATTGTTTTCTTCAAAGGGCACTATTGTGTTTTAAAATGGTACCTCAGAAGTATCATAGGTGGGCATCWCTCTTGGTACTGTGGAAAGCAGCAMCTCAGTGCAGCCTGTGCTCCTGCATTATAAATACTCCTGAGTTTAGGCAAGGACCAGATTCTGCTCCTCAACATCATGGTGTATAGCTTAAAAAACTCTACATCCACACTATATCGAACTAATATTGAGTAAATATTGTAATATCTCTATACCYCTCAAATGTTTAGACATTATGATGACAAGACAATAAGGAAAGATGGAATTATTATTCATGCTCCCTGTAGTAATATTTCTGGTAGACTTCACCAGTTTTTCTGTTCAGCGATAATTTATCTTATGCTGATAACTGCTTAAATTTAGATTTATTCAGTTATTGTCAGCTGACACTTAGGAGTATGAGTTTCATGTTAACTCCTAGTTTCTGCTCTTTTGCCACTAGGAGGCCAAAAAAAGGGGGTAGTTTTAATAAATAAATATATTTGTTTGTCTACCTATTATTACTTACTGAGAGTCACTCAACATCTTCTTTACAGAGTTGTRTAGGACAAACTAAAAAAATGAGGTGGTCCTACTCCACTGTGATCAAGAGAGGAACTAAGACAGACAAATACAATTAGGCAAGCTGGAGCATGAACAGCATCCAAAACACACAATCGGAATTCCCTCTGGCACGAGGGAGCTCAAAAAACATGCCATACATTTGCAGTAACTACAGAGGGTCAGGAGCTCAGCTTCACAGAAAATTGACTTTTCAYATTAGTACTTCTACCAGACTGTATTTGGCTTCTTGTGCTGCACTCTCCTTGGTATTTTAAGCAGATAAAAACCCCATTGTGTCAATAAAGCAATGAGATTTTTTTTCAGAATGCAGAAGGCAAAAGTTCAGTGTGGGTTACTTTTCCTCCACTTAGTATGGAGCTTAAGTATTTTTTAAAAGCATSTATAAAACACACTTTTTGGTGAACTTGTGATCATGTGGAGCAATTGTAAATACTGCAGTGGTTCTGCTAAGAACAGTCAAAATACTTCATCCAAATTACAYGCTAAGTACCTTCTGCTTTATCATAACATTGTCTGCATTGTCTGTATGGGGCAAAATTTTTCATTTTCCTTCTCTGAAAGCCTATTCAGCTCTGCTGCACATTATTAAACAGATGTTGCATTTCACCCAAGAGCTGGTTGTGTTTCAATACTGGATAAAGTGGTTCCTGTAAATAAGGCTTGCAAAATGCTTTTTGTCTGAACAGAACTATGGGCCAGTTTTTATTACATGCTATTATTATAATTATAGGATCTTTTGCTTAATCAGGATGTGCTTAATTAGGATAGCCATTTAATTGGGACATCTCCCAAGGAACCAATTTACCTTAATGTTATTAGTACTATCTAATCAGGGCAGCTTAGAAAAAAAATTTGCTTTTAAAAAATAGGACCCCAGCAAAAGAAAAGATAACCTGATGTTTTACTGGTCTAATGCATCCAGTCCATTTCTCAAAGAACTGGATGCAGGGATGATCCCCTCAAAGTAACACAAGACAAGTTTGATCCTTCTTTTGTGGAARTATCAGTCATGACCTTCACTCCTGCTCTTGGCTACCATCTCCTTGTGCCAGAATACTCTGGCAAGTGAGATCCATGAGCTTCATATTGTACCCAATGGGGAAAAAAGTCTGCCAGATATAAATGGCAAAATGGAAAATATTAATATTGAAGCTATTTGCAAGGCTATAAAGTAAAACAACAAGTAAAATGTTTTGAAGAGAGTTGCTCAGACAGAGATTCCTAATGAAACTGTTAGTCATTGACGTGTTTTATTTATATTTTAGTTTTAAAAAATCTGTTTGTTCTGTCTTAGGTTTTAGGTATCATTGTGGTTATATGTTAAGCCTTGCCTAATGAGATACCTTCACCAAAMAAAATCTACTGTTTTAAGGAAACAGAATCACACAAGTGAGGTCTAAATTTCAATAAGAAGTTAAAAGGCACTACAATTAGGAATAAAATTTAAGACTCCATAATAGCCTGTGAGCTAATRTGATCCTAGATGGGCAATATGAGCCAGCAGCTGAACTGGGGTTGAATTTTCCATATCAAATACTAATGAGAAACTTGGACTGAAAGGAAACAAAGTAGWGGACAGACTTCCAGCAGGTGTAAATCAGTCACATCCCATTGCAACTGCTGCAAACATTGCAGTTGCTGCTGGTTTTCATGTGCTGAAGATTTTGGCTTAAGACAGCGAGACAAAGCAACAGTACAATTGCTTGTGCACAATGTCAGCACTGGAACTGCCTGGGGGTGGTGGGATTTCTGTCCATGGAGATCTGAAAACCCCATTTGAACATGGTCCTGAGGATCTTGCTTGTGGCTACCCTGCTTGAGCTCAGGGGTCAGGCAAGGTAGCATCAAGAGGTCTCTTCCAACTTTAGCTGCYCTGTGTTTCTGTGAAGTTTCTGATCACAGTTCCCTCAGTGTAGGAAGTACAAATCCAGACACTGTGAGTTTAGTTGGGCGCAATATTGACTTTGGTGGTAAATCTCATTTAGGAAATTCCAGTCCCTAACATTCCCCTCTGCTTTTTTTCCCATGTATAAAGTCATTGTCTCTTTATTTCTGATGATAAAATTCTTTGTAGAGCCAGTGATTAACTGGATAAATGATAAGACAAAGTTAAAAATAACAAATTGGGGGGGG
>NW_026623369.1:1842274-1875667 GCF_030028575.1 Malurus melanocephalus
TCCCAGCTCTGCTGGGATGTACTGTCACAGGCCACAGGATGATGAACAACGTGGTGGGGAGAAAGCTGAGAAGAGGCCAGCATGATGCCTAGACCCATCATGTTGTGTAATTGGAGATTGACTTATGCTGCCTCTTGAAGAAAGCAGGACTGTGTCATCTGATGTTAACTAAGTGAAAAAACTCAGACCTCTGTCTCAGCTCACTGTGCATCTTCTTATGGAGACAGAGCACACAAAACCTTTGCTTTGTTTAGGTGTAGCTTAGGAGGCCTAATGGTTAACCAAAGATTTAAAATAGCATGAAAGCATATCTATCRAGTTCTGCACAGGTATGTGATCCTCAGGGACTGGGTGGTTCATTAGTACTACAGAGCCTGCAAGAAATAAACTCATTCAAACTAAGTTAATTATAAAACCAAGTGACTCCCGAGAAGGGGCATCATTTTAATTGTTCCAGTTGTGTGACTGCCTGTACTTATTCAGGTCACCTTGTACAGCTCCATCTCCTTTCCTAGTGGTCTTASCCCTGAGTCTATTCTGGACTGAAGATGCTGGAGCTGCGGTTTTCAGAGATTTAGGTGCAGTTAAGGTGGAAGTGGATTATTGGTAAGTGAGCTGGTGTAGGACTGGGTTCAGCAGCTGCTCAGGTACAAACTCCCTGTGTGACTTCAGCTTCACCTTAGAGCTGAATTTAGTATTAGATTTCGATGGAGCTTGGGCATCTGTACTCCAAAAAGGGATCCTCAAAGCTCTGCCTAAACTTAGACCTCTRCTTTGTGTCAGTTCCACATCCATCTGATATCCATCTGAAATCCTGCTGTGACCATGTGGGAATACCCTTGGTTTTGTCACCACTGATGAGCCATTCACCTTCCCAATCCCTGCTGCTGCCTGCAGAGCAAGTGCTGCCCAGTCTGTGCCTCTCCAACCCCTGCTCCATCAGATGTGCATCAGCAGCCTGATGAACATGCCCTTCCCCAGCACTCTGGCTGGACTGCTGCCTAGCTGATGTATGGGAAGTACTTGTAAAACCCTTACTTTCCTGYACGGCTTCTACAGCAGCAGAAAGCTGTATTTGTAGCACAGGTAGGCAACAAAATTATCTACCCATGTCTCCAAGGCTCTGAAAAGAGAAAGTTAAGGTAAACCTCTTAATTGTTAGCGTATTCTGTTCTCAAAAGTTAGCTATCTGCATATCCCTACTGTCTTGTGAGGCAAAGACCAGATGCTCTGTGGCTGTGCCTGCAGCCATGAATGTGTGTGAATATTCATGCACGTCCTTGTGGCACATAGGAAAACATCCAGTGGTGTCCAGGTTGGTGTGCTCCTGCAGGTGGGAGTTAAGTGCAGTTGTCTACCCTTAATTTCTGTGTATCATCATGACACTGGGAGGCCTGGAGTTCATTGGARGAGATGCTGCTGGCAGTTATTTACAATTGAAGCATATTAACAGAGGATGCAACACAGACATTCTTTCCTTACAGAGAAGTGATTTGTAAACCTCTATTAAAACAGTTGACAGTGTTTTCCTGAATAGATATTATACATACTATTAAAAAAATAAGTTTGATAAAGAATGGATGTTCCTGGAAGCTGGTATCACTTACTGACCCCATACCTCTTATTAATTTATATTTAGTTATAAAAGGATATATTAAATAGTGTTTGCTCTTGGTATAAAATAGGAGATTGCTGCTGATAAGAATGCTTAAAATAAGCACCAGAGTGGTTATTTTCATTCCCTACCTATAATAACAGACTACAGAGACAAAAGTGAATGCAGCCAGTCAAGCTGATGGCTGAATCATAGCAACAGCATCAATTGATTTGTTTCCAAGTCCTAAAAAAACTAATAAAGACTTTGCATGATCTCCTAGATACAGGAGTATTATGGCTAATGTCTTAAACCTATCCTTTATGCTCAAATACTCTCTGTGTGCACAGATGCCGCCTACTCCCTCTTTCAGGTTCAATATAAAAATTGATACTGAGTTAAGCTGGTTGAAACAAAGGCACATTCCCCCTTWCTAAAGAGAAGCTGTCTGCTGTGCTGAGCTGCCACAAGCCATACCATTTACCAGTCACAACAGTGCATTYATGTGTGCTTTGCAGTGTTTATCATTACTGTTCCTTTTTGTTCTTTCTAGTGAAACTAATATGTGACCTAGGAAGTACTGCATAATAAGAAATTTAAAACCAAACTGTTCCCATTCCTGACATAATTTGAAGTAAACAATTTTTTTTTACTGCATTCAACTTGTTTGCAGAATGAGGGACTTTTTTTTTTGTCCTTGTAGTTGTTCCTTGGAAATTTTCAAAATAAAAAATCTATTTTCTTAAGGAATTATTTTTAAAATGCATGGTGTACATTTGTTCCATGGCCCAGATCTTGAGAAACTGGATGTTTATGATAAATCTTATGTATGTGTTAATCATGGAATGCTTTGCACGTTGTTGTTCTAACCAATTGTGGTTTGTGGAAAACTGATCAGTGAAAATKTTATGAAGCACAAAACCTCATTGTCCTCACTTAAAGCTTAATCTTTGCAAATCTGGTACATAATACATTCATTTTGCAGTGCAAATAGTTGATCACGTGCCTGTTGCTCTGAACACAAGTAGAACACTTTCTTTGGTGGCAACCAAGTAATTCCTTGCTTCCTTCCCACAAATAAGATACTCCTTTTATTTAGGAGTATCTGTAAGCAACTCACCCAGATGCTGAACGCAGCTACAGTGCCATGAAGATTTTCCTTGCAATGCATGGAAAATATATTCATTCTATTAAGAACCAGTTTTCCTGGACTATTTCTGAGACAGAGGAACTATATTAGCAGTTTGTAGGTTTAACAGAAGGCCTTTTGGTGATGAGCTTGCCTGGAGAGAAGCTGTGCATGCCTGTGTGTTGTGTCATATGCCGTGTGGGGCTTCTGCGGTGGCTTGTGGAAATATGGGTTATTATGAAAGGATGTTGCACAATTTGGGACTGTATGGCTGTATTTCTGATGCATTTCAGCACAGGCTCAATTTTAAATGGAAATGGTGGTGTTACACCAGCTTTAAAAACCTTTACCACAGTGCTAGCCAGCTTCTGCTATTTTTGTAGCCTGGGAGCCTTCCCAAAACATAGCCCTGGGGGGTACATGTATTTTATGCTCCTGGAGCAGTCTGTGTATTTGTAAAGTTTAAACAAAAGTCTCTGCTTGACTCTGTRAATTCCATTGAGTTTAACATACATGCTGAGAAGACCGTAACTTTCCTGTGTTTTTCAGCTCTCTCCTGTGAATACAGTGTSTCTCAGAAAGGGGTTACACTTGTCTTTAAGACTTCAGGAACTTTTCTACAGTATATCTTAAATATAAAGAAATACCTGTAATGCATGTAATTGCTTTTAGTCATTAAGTCAGCTTATCAGCCACATGAGTCAATGCTCATTACCTCACTAAAGGCATGGCATTGGACAAGTGCATTTTACAGGCAAGAGCCTTGTAGAAATGGAATCAAGACAAATAATTATGAATTATGAAGTAGTACTGGCCCACTAGCTCTCAACAGGGAGAACTAATATTCCCATAGTCTGGATAAGGGACACAGTAATTCATGGGCTGAAGTTRTTACATTCAAAGGGCAGGAATTTTTATGTGAGAATTTAAGAACAAAACCTAGTCCCATTTTAAAGAGTTACAGTGCAAGTTCCATGTTCTCTGTTATCATACCATCTTTCTTCCGTCAGTTTGCATCTTGTGATACTCCACTAAAAGTACTTATTCATATTAATATTATGCCATCATTTTATGTGTATCATGGCTTTTATTTTTAGTATTATATCTGGTAATCTGTGTTATAATATCTATTGAACATAGTACTTTCTATCATATTTGATGAGTACTGTAGTACTATTTAACTGAATTGTTTTTTACAAAAGRGTGGTGGGGTCTCATCAATTAAAGTTCTATAAAGAAAAAAACAAAAGGTAGGCATCTCTGGAATTATATTTCGACACAGATTTCCATCATATAATCACTGTGCTGCTACTGGGTTTCATATAAGCATTTATTGGAAGGACAACAAAACAATTGTGACTAAAGCCTAATGAGCATTGTCTGGCAGGAAAGGCATAGTACAGAAGTATAAATCTCAGGCTTATTCTACTTATGACTTCCTGAGTTCAAGGAAGTGACTTTATAGAGCAAACTGAGAAAGGGATGGAAGATCACAAAAGTTATGTGGATTCCGATGTTCATACAATGTAAACACAGATTACACGTTGTGCTATGTGACAACAATTTACATTGAAATCAATACTGGTATGAAAATCAGGCCAGTGTTTGGTCTATAAGAAACCTGAAGAGAATGGCCTCTAGAAAGAAATGCCAGGTGATCTTGTGAGAAGACACATGGATGAAAGCAAAACAATCTCTTAAGGTCCTCAGGGTGTGACATCTTATTTCACAATCATCTCTCACAGCCTGCCAGGCCTCAATGTGAGTGTCTCGTGTTTGCACACAGCAAACCTACGCTGCAGACACCGACTGAGGGCTGTCACAACATCACTCCAACCACTGGAGCAGTTTATGGCACACCASCAGTCCAGGCAGGCACCAGACACTGCTATTGCACTCTTCCCTTGTGTGTGCAAGTRTAAAAAACCAAACAAGGTTATGGCACAATCTGCAGCCATTTCTGTTACCTTGGTTTACTTTCTGTCAAGGCAGGTAACCCAGGTCAGAGTAATTTACCAATACTTTTAACCCAGTCACAGCAAYTTATGAAGTTCAGTAAAATTGTGTTAAGTGCCCCACATTGGTTTTCATTGCAGCAGTGTGAGTTGCTTTCTGGCTGTGGTTCTGGTCAGGGTTCAGGACAGGGTGTCACATAAGACCCAGMTTCCTGTGCAATCTGAAAAGTCTGCAAAGATGATTTGAGTTCTGGAATCAGAATATTCCAATGTTCCATGTTGAATTTTTGGTGCTTGCCTGTCCTTCTTTGTTAGTTGCAGTGCACCATTGTCTTTAGGAATAATGTGTCAAATTATTAATTCTTGACATATCCATGGCTCTTATCACACAATACATTTGTTTTCTCCTGATACACACTAGTAGAGGACTAAATCTTACGTATTTTATACTATGAAGTATTACATCATTTTATAGAAGCAGGCACAGAGAAGTGACACAGACAATATTATTTTATTTGTTGTTACAAGACTCCCTATAGTGTGCTACTTATATTACAGAAATAAATTGTTCTCTTGCTCTGAAAATCTTACTGTCTTCTTATAATGTGTCACAAAGGCAAGATTACGAAAAGCTTCTTTTAAAAAGGCAGTGTAATTCTTAAAATTGTATGAACTTCTGATTYGCACAAGTCCTGCCTATTTCTCCAACATTGCTTTTGCGACTCCGTAGCAGAACTTTAAAGAATGTACCCAAAACCAGCACTGTATACAATGAACACAAAAATGCTCAATGCTTCTTACATATGAACAAYATCTGTTATATACAAATGGATAAGATTTATGTAAGCTACCTCTGTTCCGTTACTTTCTGCTGGGACCAAAGAAACCTTGGTTGCATAAAGCCTCAAAGTGACAAATAAAATGGCTCTTTCAAACATGCAAGAATAATTGCACCCAGCCTTGTGACTTTGCCTTCAAAGGAAACAGGGAACAGTTGCTACAGCAATTCTTAAAAACTAACAGTGTCATATCCTCTAGTGTATTTGTGCATGAAGGCATAAGCTTTGGTGTATGGATAGAATGAATAGTGGTACAGGTACCTTTCCTGTTACAGCTGCTTGTGCAAGTGGATATCTAAAGTGTAAAACAAAGCTRGGGCTTTCACATGGCATTCAGTCCTTTGGTACCTGGATACATTTATTTTTCTGAGTGTACTTTAAAGTTTATTTAGTTGCTTAGGAWATTTTAGAAGTTGAAAAACGTGTGTCAGGATGATATGTAAGTAGATGGATTGACTGCAGCTGGTTGGGAGTTCTGAGGATCTGCATTTTTGCAGTTAGATGTATGGGTGCAGTTTGGTGCCTTTTAATGTTTAAATCCTGTCGTTTATCCAGTCCAAAGTCAGTTAGCAATAAACAGTAGTTGACTCTAAACTTGACACTTCCCTTAATCATGGAAGGAAGATAACATCCGTTTGTGTTTGTCTGAGTTAGTGTAAAGTTGGATCTGCTTGTTTTACATATTTACTTGTGATCATGGAAACAAATGGCCACGTGAATTACAGTTAAACAGAGTGTCAGATCTTGCTCATATTTTTAACCTTTGCAGGAAGAACTCGGATCTGATGTACAATYCAGTGCATAACTCTAGTAGCAGGTCTCTGATTTACTGTAAGTTTTACCAAAAGTTGTCACTTAGATCTAGTGACAAAAACATATTCATGGAAATGCTAAAGGGAATTGTGTTTCCATTTAAGACACTGGTGCTTGAAAACTTATATACTTAAAGACCATATATCAGATCATTTTCTGTGTTCATGTTTAGCAGAGTATTTTTACAATAGTTTGACACACCACTAGTTAAATGCTACAATTCTAACAAGTGCAGAAAACAGGCAGAATTACTCAATTACTTAAATAGATTTTAAATACAAAACAGTGACAAAGTTGAAACAGTATTTAAGCCCTGAAGTAATACAGCACAGTTTTCATATAACTCACGCTGATTAGGACGAGCTTCTGTATTTTGTGCTATTCAGCATCACATGGTGGTTTTGGCTACAGTAGCGAATTTCAAGATGCATCTAAGGTAAAATGAGAGTCCTCTTGTTCTGTGTTTCTAGTACAACCTATGTCCAGTCTAGAAATCACAGTGCACATGGCAAGTAACAAAGAAAAAAAAAAAGCAAGCAAAATTTCATTTGAAAAATGCAAAATTCTCTTGCCACATAGTTGAGAAAGATACAAAAGGTAATCACACACAAGTTCTCTTACTAAGATATACAGGTTCTGGCCAGAATTAGCAGGGTTGATGCAGGGCTGCATCAAAACAGCTGCTGCCTTAAGATTCTGCACACAAGAATTCAAGGCCAAATTTCAAGTTTTACCACTGAGATCTTTGTGCCCAAGCTCATGGCAAGGGGTTCACTCGTATTTCTGCCAGCTGGGGAAATGATCTCATACTTACTGATAGCTTTTGCTGCCCTATGGCAGAGGGTTTAGCTCTTGTCTTCACTCCATTCATCATCCATATTCACCTCACAGCATGGGAAGAAGTCTTTTCCTCACCTAACTTAATACCAATTTGCCTAATCAGAGAGCTGCCAGCTAAGCAATTTCTAGTTGTTTGCATCACTGCACACTGGATATCTTCAACTCAGTGCAAACCGACTGATTGCAACAAGTAACCACCACTTATCATAGCACAATTCATGTTGGAARTTACCTCAGGTGACCATCTAGTCCAGTCTTTTCCTAAGGTTGGTTTAACAAATGAGGAGAGAATATTTCATTAGCATTGAACTGGTTTGTCTCCCTTTTGCATTTGCTACCTGTTTGTTTTTTTTAATCTCTACCTCAGGATGGCCTTCTCGAGCATGCCTTCGTTTCTCAGTAGTCACTGAGCAATTTCTCCAGCTCCAGACATTAACGTGAGTTTACAGTTTGTAGGTTTCATAAACAAAGGCTACAAATAGCGCAGATGTAAAAAAATAGGACCCTCATTTTTGTAGAGCAATTGACAGTACTACCTATTTACATGTGGCTTGGCTTCAGCCTGACCTGGTTTCCACCTGTGTGTTTTCTACTGATGGATTGGAATTTCAGCTTCAGCTGTTTTGCTGATGCCAGCGAGTGGGACTGATATCTGACATCTGGTTTTGTTTTTATAAGAAAACTGAAATCCTCCATTCATATTTGTATTTCTTTGGAATTGTATCCACTCTGGAAACRCATGATTTCTGCAAGCAGGTTTTCATGCTCATTCTGACCTTCTGAATTAGATACTGTGCAATTAAAGTACCAAGAAGATGCTGAAGCAGAATGACATGTTGCTAGCAATCCTGGAACAACTCATGTAATCCAGCCACCTTGTGCCATCATGGCATGAAGTTTTAGCATTGCAGAACTTTGTGACTGACTGCAGTGGGAGTTACAAATTCAACCAGACTCATTTCCATGTAGATCTACAACTGTTTTTCATGTGCTTAAAAATAGTTCTCAGTATCATCTCAACGCATTTTGAGTTTAATCCACTGAATAACATTTTCATTTGCTGCCATCCCTCATAAGTGACTGTCTTCTTTACATAYCAAGGTCATTGTTCTGTGTCCCTGCTTGCAGAGGCAATGACWATTCTCAAACCTATGGCAGAGAGTAAAGTTTCATAGAAACATGCAGTCGTTTTATGTGAAGATCTGCTGAAAGATTAGTGTTATTTAATGGGCTGTGAGAGTTGGTAAAGCAAAAAAAAAATTGGATATGTACATATCTCTGTTCCACTAGTGTGTCAGCTGTGCATAAAAATCTTCCTAATACTGAAAACACTGAGAGAGTCTTCTCCAACACAACTTTTGGCAGCCCACAGTGCTGAAACTGGGAAACTGGTTTTCTACTGAAGGCATAATAGAGATATGAGCTTCACTGCTGAGCCCCATATCAGCCTCTGTGCAGCCACAGCTTAGGTACTTCTATTACAGCAGCTGCTTACACATCAGCCCAGTCTCCTCAGGGTCCTTAACACCTCAATGACATGAAAAACTTGTGTACCACAGCAGCGAATGTAAACACTTATGACATTACTTTGCCTTTCTTCCAAAAARCAGGTAGTGATGGCTTCCTGTTCACCTCCCAGCTGTGGCATTAGCAGTTGCTTTATATACCCACAGGTATTGGTGTGTGGTGTCAGTGCACCTCTCTGAAATGTTTTCTGCTCGTTAGATAGAATTGTGTCTGCAGTTCAACATCAGTGAACCYTTGGAAACTTCAGTCTGCATGGTGGATAAAGGCAAATGATCATATTCTTCCATTGAGGCAGTTACTGAATTATGCTGGCAGCTCAGAATCAGTGATTTCACTTCTTTTTTGAAGTTGCTGTTTAGGAAACCATAGATAACAGGGTTGACACAGGTGGAAGCCATAGCTACCAGGTGGCACAATGAGAAGATCAGGTTGTGGTGGCAAGGGGAAATGATTTTGTAATTCCAGTCCACGATGGTGTTGAAAACATGCAGTGGTAGCCAGCAAACAGCAAAAGCAGCAACCATGGATGCTAACAAAATGTTTATCCTTCTCAGCTGGACTGCTCGGTTGCTGTACTCACTCTTCTCAAACATGTCCTTTCTCTTCTGCAGCCGTAAGTAGATTCGCAGGTAGCAAAGGATAATGAAGAACAGTGGGATGCAGTATTGCAGGAGCAGTAAAGTGGTGGTGTAGATAAGTTTGTGCTGCTCTGAAGGCCATGAGTTGATACATATGGCCTTATCAGTGGAAAAATTCATGAAGTGTGAGAGCTGCTCATACAAATCACTAGACAAGATGGACGTGGTCAAAAAGGGTAGGGACATGAGACATGCTAAAGTCCAAATTACTCCAATTCCTAGATAGGCTTGGGAGGTATTTGGCCTCCAGCCAGTTGGATTTATGATGAGCTGGTGTCTTTCCAGAGCAATAAGGACAAGGGAAAGGATTGACACTGTCACAGTTGTGCACTGAGTGAAGGAGGTCATTTTGCACATGACTTCTCCGAATATCCAATAGTCCATCATGGTGTAAACAACGGTGAAAGGCAGGCAGACAAGACACATAAACAAGTCTGAAATTATCAAGTTGGAAATTAAGATATTGGTGACATTGGCCTTTTCCTTCTGCCTGGCAATGACAGCAATCAGACAGATGTTTCCCACAATGCCCAGAACTGTCTCCAAGCTGTAAGAGGTGGCCAGAAAGACAGTAAGGTCAGTGATGTTCATGCACTGATTAGAAATGTTCATAGGAAAACTTCGGCTTGAGCTCCAGTTCTTGCTGYTCAGGAAATGAAAACCATCATCAACAGCCCTCGTCTTATTCATCCTGAATCCCAAAATATTTATCCAAAAGGGTGGTAGTCAAACACAGGCTGAGTCTTCTGGAGCCAGCCTAAAAGTGTTTTATCTGTTCTGTCTGGCTGTGGAAGGTCTGGGTATATCTGCAAAGGAAAAGAAAAGAAAAAATATGTTTAGTTACGCTGCAAGAAATTAGTCAAAAGGGTAAGGAGGGAGACAGGGAAGCAAATGCCAGGGATTCTGTGTATATTCTGCAGCTCCYTCTTATATAGTTTATTAGATCATAAAATGGAGCCCTTTGCTACACTGTGGTATGAAAGTCTGTGCAACTCTATTGAATTATGACCGTGTTTATTCATTGTGAGGTTGTCCCATGGATTTAAGAACATCTTAACTTCATTATTTAACTCAGTGCGCTCTCTTGAACATTACTAATGCAGTAGAGTGGTGATACAAGAAAACCAGACCAAAACCCACCCAGGGGTAAAAATTGTGTGCAATTCTGGTTTTGCAAGGTTCTGATCCAAAACTGGGCAGAGGACATTGTGGGGCTGCATTTAGCTTCAGCTGAGCTAAATATCAACATGAAAAGCAGGGCATATTAGGTGTATAAAGCCAACATTAAAATATCTTATGTGAGTTAATCTGTGAAATGCATTTGTGATTGTAGCCAGAATYCACATTTGTGCGAGACAATCACCCTGCAAAAATTCAGGCTCGTTCTCGGGAGGGGTATCATGGGACAATTTTTTAAAAGTCGAAAATAATTCAAAATAATTTCAACATTTTCCAGCTTCTACACAGCTGTGATAGGTCATGGGAACTGCAGTCCAAATTTCTTGCTTCCTCATTCCGGATGAACTCCAGTGCCCATGAAGCATTGATATCTCCCCTACGTGACCATGACAGGGTTTATCAGAAATACAGTCCAGTTTCCTGATTTTGGCGTTAAGTGTGAGTGATTTTGATAATGTCTTTTAATTCCTTCTGGGAATATTTTTATTGATTCTCCCTCAGCATAATTTTGCATTTTTTTGGCACATTTGTTGTAAGAGCATGCTCTATCTGCTAGGTAGTGTTCCTGCACAGACCCTCTGCTTCTTAATCCCTGCTGCAAGCCATGAGCAAGGACTTTTAGTGGAGTTCAGGGAGTTGAACCCATGGAGTTAATTGGTGCTGCATACTTTTGGAAATCTCAGTCACAGGACTGCCTGGACTCTCCCAGATGACTCCTGTGAGCCATAGCAAAGGCTAYTCTATAATCCTGACCCTGCAGTCTAAATCCTCCATGTCCAGGAATCAAAGGAAAAAAAAAAATCTGACTCTGCTGGGAGTTCTCATCAGGCCAGAGGCAGTTTCATGCTGTACAAAGGCTTGTAGTATGAAAAGTAAATAAATACTTGGGGAATGACACTATTTAACCACTGCATGACCCTTTCGTCAATGATAAAATATCACTCCAACAAGTTTGTGGGGTGGAGAAAAACGTCTGAGCTTCAGGAAAGACAACTGATCAAGCTATGAATACATCAGTAACATGACGTACTGAGCTTATCACTTCATTTGGGTAGCATTTATTGCTGAACATGCCTAAAGATAACCAGTACTGTACAAAAAAGCACCCCTATCCTACATATTTTTCTATTCCTTGTCTTTCCCATTACGAATTCTCTTGTTTCTAGATATTGYCTCTCAGGAACTAAAGAAAGCAATAGGATGCAATAAATAAAAAGTTGCTTCAGGATCACTGTTCTGGTGGATCAACAAAAATAAATGAATATAGTAAATTCTTCTGTTATTTTGCTAGACCTGYTGATTTATCTGTGTCTCTCTATCTCTGTCATCTATCTGTATCCATCTGAGGCAATCAAGACGTCTCACAAGCAAAATACAGTAGCCCTTTCTTYCTCTTTCACTTCTAGTCTTTCACTTCCTCAGTAGTTTAAATCTTRATTAAAGAATCGCAAAGGCAAAGAAAAACTTCCAAATGGAGGATATAGGTGTGACTCCTTCTGTCCATTCACTTTTGTGCTGTTGCCCAATCCATGTGAACAGATTGATTCATTTTYTGGAAGAAAAAGAAGAGGCAGTGGTGATGTATGGATTCCATGTTCACATGTGGGGAGGGTTTGGTAATCTGTTTCAGTGATAATGGATACTGAGTGAAAAACCATCAACCAGCCCTATAGTTTTTAATGATTGCTGGCCAGTGGAGATGCTGCAAGTGGAACAGAGTAAAGGGATCAGCAGCCTGCAATATTATTTTGTACCAGTCAGAAGAGATAAGTCTTGGCATTTGGACAGGACAAATAGATTCTGCTGTAAACAAAACACATAAGCTTTCTACTAYGGTCCCAGCCTCGTGTCCTTAGCTACAGTATCCTCAACAACAAACACATGGTTCTCTTTTGTTGCTTGAAAAYTGAAAATATGTGCAGTTATTACAAACATCTGTGTCCCATAGAGTAAGCTCTCTCAAGGGTCCCAGACACTTTTGGACATGCTGAGGCATCATTGAGAACTAATAATGCTGAAGCAAAAGAAAAAATAGTGGTGGAGCCACCTGAAAAACAGAAGCCAGATCGCACAGGTTTACGGGGCAYATTTCTGAGAGAAATGCCAAAGGCTGAGCATGGCTGTGTGTTTATCACTGGTAGTAAATGTGGTGGGGATAAAGAGCATCTCTGAAGGCTGTGCAATGTGTGTTGCTGGGTCAGGAGCTCACTCTCTTTTAAAACCTTGCATTCTATAGTGGCCCCCACCAGGAGACTCTCGGGCACTTCCTGGGCATTCAGTCTTGTAGAACCCAGAGGTAAATAGAGAATTATCACCCTCCTATCACAGATAAGGGGASTGTCAGAGGGAGATGGGACATGAGCTATCCAGGTTCTCTAGGGAACCTGTGGTGCACTGTGAGGTGCTTTACACCACCTGCCAACCTGATGTCTTGGGAAAAGACAGTGCCTAGATCACCTATGTCCATAGTGCTCTTATTYCAGCAATCATATTGTAAAAAGCAGTTCTAGAAAAACAGAAAAATTAATATGGCAGTGACCTTATACTTATRTATCCTATTATGGAATCCTTGGATGGCAGATCCTCAAGGATAGTCACTGCCAAATGATGTGTTTGACTTTCAAGGTGTTTGATTGCCATTTAGTTTATTCTAAACCGAGAGCCAGTAATAATCAATGTGTACATACCCTGTTTAGACACTTGAATTAAGGTTAGSTAACACACCAAATCATCAGTGCAGTGGGAATGAGGGTGTTCGTCCCCCCAGCATATTGAAGTTTTGCTGATTACCCCGGAAAAGATAGCAATAAGTTTATGGGCTAAGAAAAAGAAACTTTTTCTCCAGAAAGTGAAGCAATACTTACTTGGCTTGTAGAAGTAAGAAGTATATCTCCTAAATCTCCTAATCTCCTAAAAGTTTGCTGAGGGAGTGAGGGGCAAAGTTTTTTTGTCTTTTAAGAAGAAAGAAGAATCCTGTTCAGAACTCTTATTGAACATCAGGAAAGAGTTCAGTAACAAAAACTAAGATGTTCATGAGAGTTTGTTCTCTAGTTAATGCAGCATGAGATAGTTTCTCTGAAAAGCAAATGTCACAAAAGTCTGTGTCACATTAAAAAAAAAAACAAAAAACAAAAAAAACAGAAGGAAGAGGAGAATGAGCTTTCAGATTTAATCTTAGTGTCAGTGAAATTCCCCACTTACATCTTTTATAGACCTTCATCACTGCTGTTTGTGCTGGAAGCAAGGAAGAAGAGTGGGTAAAGTTTGAAGGGTTTGTCTTGGTGAACAGCACAGCCTTCTAAACTAACAAATGTCACTCAGCTCGTCTCAAAAAAAAAGAAACCAAACTATCACTTGTCAGCTCACAAGACTTGCCCCAGAGCATTATCCTCTATTTCCCAGAAAAATTCCTCAAAGGAAAGGGAATTCTGTGGAAATGAGTCAGGGAAGAAAATGAAACYCTCAGTGGGTTTCAAGGAGACTGCTAGATCATAAGTGGCTTCAAGCAGTTAATGCATGATTGACGTTTTGAGAGACTTCTGCACTTAAAGACATCCTACAAAAACCCCTATAAAAACCTTTTTCCTGGAGGCAGGATAAAGCAGGGTACAGGTGCTGGGCTCTATGTGCCCACTAGAAAAGGGTGGGTCATTTTTGCAAAGCTGATCATGATCGTGCTCTGCCTGTAATCAAATAACAGTCTCCATAGTTGTGATGGACGGTGAAAACCAATTTCCACATCAGACATTAGTCAAAGAAAAAAACATATTTGCATTGTCTGGCTTCATTATCTGGTACTTAGAAGCTCTTGTTTATCTACCTCAGAATGTGACTAATTGCTCAAACAACTGCTGCTTTCAGTCCATAAGACATTCTGGGAGAAGCAATTCCTAAAGACATGCAGTGATTGTATCACTTATTTAAAGAGTTAGGGCAATTACCAGGAGTAAAGCAGGTGTCTGCTGGAAATAGAAGAGCAGTAGAAATGTTCAACAGAATACCAGAATTCACATTACTGATATTAATTGAATTAGTGGGAACTGACCAACAGTGGTATCCCCTTTTGGCTGCTAGTGACATTATCTCAGTAAAATAGATTTGCCCTGTTTGGCCTTACATACTAAAGAAAGGTTAAAAATCACATGGTTGTTATTACATGTTATTCCCAGGAAAGCAACACTCAAATAGAAGAGGAAACATGCCACTGAGTTTGCACAGAAATCCCACAGCCACGTTAAATCCATAAGGGATTTGGTACAGTGAAAGTTAATGACAGACTCTTCACCTTTCTTTAAATCTGTGTGGAAAAATATTGGGAGCAACTACCTTAGGTGATTGAAAAAGCTATGTATGATAGAMATTTCTAGAAACTGCATAATTAGGGTATAGAACAAGTTATGTATATTAAGAAGTCTTTAACATTGGAAACAACATAAATATCCAGGAAAGTGAATTCTTTTTCCCTGTCTCACATTTGCATGTTTTCAGAGGGAGATCTTTTAGCGCTTATGAACTTCTGTTACGAGTTAACATTCTCTGATCCTGTAGGAAGCTGGSAAGTTTTACAAAAGCATTTACTCCAATTTTTTATTTTCTGGTTAAATTCACAGAACCTTACCAAGGACATGGAGCCAGCTCACAGAGGTAAAATGTGAATAAACAAGTCAGCAGACTGGAGAATGCTAGTTAGTCCCTGATTTCTTAGGAGCAAAGGCCTTTGCAATGTGTTAGCTACGCAAGAGGAAAAAAATACAGTTTACAAAGGTGATCTTTAGCAAAGGAAGTGGTGAATCCATAAAAYGTTGCAATGGGCACCTCAGCAGGCAGGCAGGCAGGATATCTGGAGAATGATGTGTTGTGTCCTGCCTGAAGCTGCATTGGTTGCATGAGCATCAAGAAGTCTCAGGGACTGGGAGATAGGAAGGGTTTTCCAGCGATCAGAGGCAACCAGGCAGGTTCTTTTGTCCCAGCACAGGGTGACAGGAGCACACTGACCTGCAAAGGCCCCAAGRAGCTGCCATCTCCCTCTTGCACCCCAAAAGGTTGCAAAGCTTTACTCAGTAGATACAGGCGTTGGACCTTTCATGACAAGTCAAACTGCCTTCATTTATCAAACATAGTCATCTGCCTTTTTTAACAATAGCAGGGGATAACTTTAATAAAGAGATGTGAGCTTTTGAYAATCTGAAATAGATAATTTAGAAAATTCTTACCAGTTACCGATGGAGAGAATCACTGCTGTTGGTGCACATTTCTGTTCTGGAAGAAAGCAGAAATGTTGYAGGAGCAAAGTAAGATCTTCTGTGTCCTGGCAATCCAGGAGAGAAGCTCTGCTGGCTGTTYCTGTAGGTAATTTGGATGGCATCTCTCTCCCTCTCCCCCTCCCTCTCCCGCCCTCTTTCCTTCCCTCCCTTCAACTTAGCCAATGAATTCTGTTTTATGGTTATGGTCTGACTTTGAAGTTCTGGCTCCCTCTGCTGTTGTATAAATATACAAATTCTAGGGATACTTGGGAGGAATAACAACTTCAGAAAAGAGCTGGGAAGTATCTAAAGCACAGCATGCCCCCATGCTGCATGAATGTGATCTCGAATGGAAACAGAGACAAAATACAGACATAGAGCCTAATCCTGTTCTCCTTGCTGAGGCAAGATTTCTGTAGGGCTCCAAAGAAAATTTTGCTTCATGAGGCCAGTACGAGTTTTCTCAGATTTTCCATTCCATCAGAGACAGATGTTGAAATTTTCTTTCAGAAGGGTGACACTATAAGTCCTTAGATTGTGAGAGTGGAAGAGGCACACCGTTACTCAGGCAAAGAACTCAGAAATGAGAGAGCACTGAGAAAGTTGGAAATAAAGGGGGGAAAGGGATTTGCAGAAGTGATTTTTATCTGATCATTTTCCACCCAGATCTTTCTCATCAAAAACCAAGCCATAAATCAGAATTGCAGTTTTTTTTCTCTTGCATTGGGAAAATACACTAACAGAATATTTCCAAGGGCTATACCAGAATATCCTGATTTTGGTCTTTATATAAAAATGGTTTTAAAGTATGGTCAGCTACATAATTAGTCCAGTGGCTATTGTGGAGCCTTTCTAAAGTTGTGATAAGCAGTTGTAGCAAACAGGTATTTTCATTTGCAGGCATGTAGTATGTTAACAGAAATCAACTGTTTCAATATCAAAATAAGTATCTCTTATGAACTCAACTAATAGTAAAAGTATTTTTCATTTATACTGTATTCTTTCATTTTTTCTGGTAACAGCTATTACATATGTGATTATCTATCTCRAGTTTAGCAGACAGCTTTTATCATTAGAGAAATAAAGCAGAAGTAGGGACATAAGGTATTTTGGCATTTCACATATCTTACAGTGCAGAGAAGCATAGAACTGGAATCTGTWTAAAGAATGGTGTAAGCTGGACAGTTGTTGTCAGTTAATAGTTTTCAAATCAGGGTTTGCTTGAGCTGCTTCTTAATTTGTGTTACTTATTTTTGTCCACTCTCCTTTTCAGAGGCTTTGTTTACCAACTAGTTGGAAGCAGCACCCCATATCYCAACATTTCTCTTTCACCCAGGGAYCTCAGAAGGAGACWAATTTTCCAATCTGGCTAGGGAAAGGGACATGCAGACTGAGCTCGGGATGAGAAGGCATCAGCCCACACAGATCTTGAGCTTCTGGCTAGCTTTGCAGGAAGCAAAAGATTCTTCCTATCTTACTGGAGACAGAGAAGCTGAAATTATTTATTTGGCTAGCCTGTTCACTTCTGTTTCTTCCTTAATTTATTTATCGTATGTTTATTTGTGCTGCTGTTCAAAGCATTAAAGAAAGGGGAGGAAAACCATTAGGAAACAGACAGTCCTTTTCCTGAGGGATATTTTGATTTGTGAAGCTGTTTTTCTGTTCCCCTCAGCTGCAGCATTCCTTAGCCAGCCTTGCCTCCACACCTTCCAAATATTTAAAGATATGTTGTGCCATTTTTATTCTCTCAATTCAGACATTTGGGCARAGCTAGAAAACTAGCAAACAAACATCTGCTCTTTTTCAAAAGTCAACAGAAAACAGCTGTATCACTGCTCCTGAAACACTGCTCAGGGCTCTGCAGCCCAGGGATCAGGAAATGTCACAGCCCCCAATATCTTGCTCTGTCATCTGGGACTTTCTTCCTGACAGATTTTTAGGCTGAACTGCTCTAGCAGGGTTCTGGCCATTTTGGGGAGGTGAATGGGTCTGCGTTAGTCTCCTGTTACACACATGTTCTTTCCACATCATATCCAAGCTGCAGGGTGAAAATGCTCACTATTAATAAGYTGATGTGTGAGCAGAACTTGGGTCATTCCTGCACACATTTGTGGAGCTGGGACTTGCATCAGCAGCCATGGAGTRTAAGCCAAGAGGTGCCCAGCAGCAKCTGTCCAGGCTGTAGCACAGAGGGGTCAATACTGCAGCTACCTTGGTGTGAGAATGGCAACASGGAGACTAAGGAAGATGCACATTTYCTCAGATGGGTCTGGGTTCAGCACTTTGCTAAAAGGGGTTCTGCTACTCGATCTGGCTGGTTTGTATCTGGCCAGGGCTCATTTCCCAGTGGGACTACTGAACCTGTGTCTGTAGAGAGTTTCTGTGAGGATCCCAGCCCATAAAGACTTGAGAAATGCATGAGAATATTTGTACCAAGGTGCATGAGAATGGAAATTGCATATTGGGAAGCAGCSTGGAAGTACTGTAGTCCCAACTATWGCTAATCAAGTGCTGTCAATGGGCCAGTCCCATTTGCTGTAGATAGGGAATGGGGTAAAGGAACTGTAGCTGGCATGGCAGGGGCTATTCCTAGTTCCCAGAGAGCAATGAGAAGCCTTGTTCCCATTCTCTAGCCACAGCAATAAAGCATTTCCCTGCAGTGACAGGATTGTCACATCAGTGGGATTACAGCTGCCCTTTGGATGCATTGAGGGTCTCTTCCAGTGTTGTGTCAGATCTTCAGCCATATCAGCCTTTCTTGATGGAGTCCTGATACTCGGCCTCTTTCTTTCCTCTGAGCATGAGATTTCAGAGGCCAATTCTGCTACAGTACATTTRGCAAATCTAATTGTGTTCCAGCATCTGGAGTCCTGCTCTCTCTGGCACTGTTAAACAGTGAGCAAACAGTATGCACAAAGAATAGTACTAGGCACTTGATGACAAAAGCATCTGGATAAAATGTACCACAGAACAGTACATAGTCCATGTGTATGCTAATTTCATCAGAGCTACATGAYATCCTTATAGTATTTACAGAAGCTTGGTTTGGTTTTATTTTGTCAGAATCTCTAGTTCTTTCAGAAGCAGAATTGCTATTTTAACCATTATCAGCCATCTTCAATTTGTTCATAACCCTCATTCCATGGAGGGAGTTATGAAACTGAAATATCTACACATGAATTTTTGTGAACTGCTTAAATTATGTTCAGAAAAGTAGGCCTGTTACTCAGGCATCCCTAGACAGGCCCTTATAAATGAATCCAACATTTAGGAAGCTGATAGCATGACCCCTTGTATATATATCTGTATCTACATSTACCTCCATAGATATATATGTATGGGTGTGTATATATRTATTTATATATAATTGGATTAAATCCTCTGATCCTCCACAGGTAGAGAAGTGAGAGCCCCTCCAGTGTCTGTTCCTCCCAGACTGGACCGAAGATTTAAGAAGATACAACTGAATTTCTCATTTTACTTGCTTCTTGGAATCACCTTATAGACTACCATAGGGTTTTTTTCTGATAATTGATAAGCTGTATTCCTTATTATGTGCAGGTTTTCTGCTTGTATGTTCTCAGCACCACACTTGCCGATAGACTCTCTGATTGTGGTTTTCCAAAACAGATACTGAAAGAAGTTCTTTCCATGAGGTGAAATGTTTAATTGTAATACACTTCAGRAGGGTAGAGGAAAGGCAGATGAAGAAAAGAGCTATGATGTGTTGAATAAACTGAACRCACTCAAATTATTTATCTGGGCCTTTTAAGCTTTACAGCACTCTTTTTATAATTGCTCTTAATATTGTATAAATAGATTTTATAGGATATTTCTCATATTAGCTACTTTCATGGACTTTGTACCAAGCACAGTGTAGTGCCTGAAGTCTACRGGCCAAACATGATTTATAGTCTAGGTTTCCTATAAAAACAGCTTTCATGGGTTTGTTTGTCAGGGGACTTTGATCCAAACAAGATTATTGCAGGAAATTCTACCCTGGTATGGAAGGCTACGGAGCTATTTATTGGCATTTCTTTGCAGTAGGTTGGACTCTCAGGCATGGGATTGCCTTTTTTGTAATGTACCAGTCAGGTCCTGGAGAATATGTTCCCTTGTGCATCTGCGTTAATGGATTGACCTACACAAGGCATGGAGGGGAGGCTTTCAAGGGGATTTTTTCTGGTTTATTTCATCCCATTCTTCTGSCACCCATGTCCTTGGGGCAATGTCAATAAGTGTAATGGCATAATGAACCCCTCCGTCTGGCAGCAATTTATATAATACTTGTTAGTTTAAAAGCTGGGTGATTTCCAAATCAATAATTAGATTTACAAACATTTATAGGTACCACCAATTCTTCTRTTTTTAAGGAGACCAGTCAATGACTACAGTGATTTGATCTATGTGAAAATTTATTTAACGCTGGATGCCAACAGGAGAAAAGCCTGTGGTAAAGTTTGGTTCCAAATGTGTGCAAGACAAACCACCTAGTGTCAGAAACAAGATAGATATGGCATAGTTAGAGCTATGAAAGGCACAAGGTAAACTCATCTCTCTTGAAGCCATGCTGCTTGCTGCTTTCTTCTAAAGGAGAGATCTGGAGCATATTCAGCTTCTGGGGTAGGTGTGAAAGAAGAGAACTGCATCATGTGCTCTTATCCAACTCCATTGTAGACTTTGCAGCTTATGTCAGGATTAGTCTTCTTCACCACTCGGATGGAACAGCTTTTCTTGTGGAACAGGCCAACACAGTTCACCCTGTCATACCTCTTGGGGATTACAACCCTGCCATTGAGAAAGGCAAAGAGAAAATCAGCAGCTGAGGCACGGTCTGAGAAGGATACTTACTGAGCTGGAGCATCCTGGAGAACCATGGATCACCTTGGCCTGGATTGATTTACCCACACACATTACAAGTGCTGTGGATAATCATGGGAGGAATACAGAGCCCAGATTGTGGCTGCTACCAAATGATTTCCCAATGCTTGTTCTTGTTTAAATGCAGCTCTCGCTGATTATTCTGCTAGTAATTGGTATAAATTCCCAGAGACAGAGACAAAATACGGATTAATTCTGTCTTCTCCATTCAAACTACAACTTTCTTGATAATGACAAACAATTTAAAGAGTGCTGAATCATCTCAACATGAATGACTCCCAGCTGGGCCTCTTCTCAGCACAGSCCAACTCTCTCCCTCTTATGGCTGAGAAAAGCTGGGATTATTTCCCTCCAAAAGTTTCTTCAGTTGCAGCCYTCCTCACAGACCATTTCTGGGACTCTTTCTCCCTCACCTTAAAAGAAGAATTTTTCTAGTCTTTTGGGGAGATAATCAGTTCACATCACTATTTCAGGAAGACACAGCTCTCCTTGATGGGTCACTGCCTTCCATGAGGCAGAAACACACAAGAAAGCAAATTAGCATGTCTGTCCTGTTTTGATGAGGAGGAAGTGTGGGCTCTTGGCAGCATGGGAAGGATGTGGAACAGCTTTGGCCTGAACAAATGCCTTCAAGCAGGCCAGTGGTTTGGTGCAGAGCTACAGGAGCCCCCAGATTCATGTGTTGTGGGGTGTTTAGGTGTCTGGACACAAGTTGGTGAATAGAAGGAGCACAAAAACAGAGACTAAAGGGAACCACACACCCMGTTAGTGTCTGAATCAAAGGAGGATTAGATGATGAGAAAGAGCTGTGTTCTGGAAACACTTTAATTGTGTTTCATTATGTTTTTTTCCCCAAAAAGTCTGCATGATTGCCAGATTATTCTAGTGGTCATGATTAGAGCTAACTGGGAAACATGAAAAGGAGTGTTGTTTACATGAGTATGACATTACAGTGCATGCTTTCAGTGAGGTTTTTTAAGTCTGAGTATTTGAACCAGCTTCTGAATAAGCAAACAGTAATTTGGGTGAACTTACAAGCTGCAGCAAGTCATTGCACCCATCTTACACCTGCACTGAAAACAATCTTCATTCTTCCACACCGCACCGAAAACGTAGAGGTTTCTGTCTGAAAGGCACCCTGTGTGTACACASCAGAAAATAATAGTCAGTAAATCAACAGACATAACCCACAGTGTTATGTTTGTKAGCTAGTAATCACAGCACTGATTTCTGTAGAGTCACACCAGGGAAGTGCCTAACCCTGTGCTTTGCAGGGAGGAAGGATACCGTGTCTGTGCTCCTGCAGTGTGCAKGAGTGTGTGACACAGCATGATAGAATATTGCAACCACATACCAAATGTGTATTATTCTGTTATTGCAAAGAATCTGAAAAACACCTTATGGCTATAGGAGGATCTTTCTGCCCTTTCTTATATTCCATACAGGTTTAGACTTTATTGCCTCATTCCTTCCTCCTCCCCAATTGCTATTACACTTCAACTTGCTCTACCAAACCGAATTTAAACAGCTGTGTTTTCTGCTGTGATTTTAGTGTCAGATGTCCCCTTCAGGTTAATCAATGCTGCTTAAAAGTACATGGGTTTTTACAACATGGGCAATACCTCAGTTATACCCCAGCCCAGAGCTGCCTCTGGGTGGGTTGATTCCTGAGGAAGCAGCTGTTTGGATCATTCCTCAGCAAAGAGCATATTATGCTATTCCAACATTTCTAAGGAAAAAAAAAGCCTTGAATCTCTGAATTAATGTTTCAGGGACGTCTAATATATTTGCTATTCTTACCATATTTTCTGGCTGGTCTAAGATAACAGCGACTAGGAATACACAGAGTTCTKGAGAAAAGAAGGATCAAGCAGAAAACCAGCAAGGATTTCTAGAAAAGAAAGAAGAATATTTTTCTTAGAATTAAGTGGTTTTTTTCCAAAGGTCTAGCACAGTTATGGATGAGTCCCACTATTCCAAATAAAAKAAAACTTTTAAGTACTTCCAATGCAAAAAATACTACACACATACAAAGCTGATAACTTACCATACTTGCATGGGCTGCTCACATTAAATACTGAGAAGTAGTGTCTATTTATATATCACGAAGAAACAATGGTCAGTGCAARGGGAGGTGATGTAAATGTGTTTCCTCCCAATGGACACTCTAACCTGTTCCCATCATCGATCAGAAGGTGGCACCTCAAAGAGTCGTGCAAAGSCTCCTTTTGTGCACTTGCACATTGGCATCTTGAACTCCATTGTGCTGTTGTCAATCTGAAGAAACTCCAGCAGAACCACTGCTTTCTCCACATCAGTGTTGGTGTCAGTACAGGAATCTGACCACTGGAAAGCCATACCTCCAGACCTGGCAGGCCATCAAGGACCAGCAAGGAAAGGATGCTATTGTTCAACTGACCTGCTATGAGAAGGTACAGGACAGGTCATTCATGCAGTGCAGTGGTGTGGAAAGTCCACTGTTCTCAGACTGATTTATAATATTTTCAATAATAATAACAAGACATATTACTTTGTCCYGCATATTTAGCAATGTGTGGGAACTAGCTGTAGTTTTGTACCTCTGAGTTGTAGAAGCAAAGCCAGGCCTGGGGACTAGAGGCAGATCAATATGATCAGGTAGCACCTTTTTGGCAGCAAAAATGGGATGAGCATTGTCTCAGTCCAGAAACAGTGCTGAGGAATAAGGACAGCAAAGAAAGAAAAAGTTCCAGTTTTATTTCACTGTGTGCATGTCTCAAACACAGCTGGAATTGGACACYAAAGGCAGTGTTGTTTCTGCAACAGCAAAATGAGGACATTTCCTTCAGCCCATATCTTACCATAGATGTCCAGGTGTTTGTGACATTAGACTGTTAAAACACAMAGTATGTAAAGCTGCCTCTCAGAAGCAGCCAGAAAAATTAGCACAGATCCCTGTGGCTACATTAAGGCTGCAGGGATTCAATGCTTTACTGAATTGGAGCATAGGCATAACAAGTTTCAAAGTTACCAGAGCATTCCCAGCCTAATGAGTTGCATTAATTCCATTAGCTTGGCTCTTTTAGCACACCTGGCTTTAATTAGGTGCCTTGATTGGTATGCCTGAACTCGTTWGCTTCCACTGATTGACAAACAGCTCCAGGAAACAAAGCTGCACTAAGAAATAGTTTGGGGATGAAAGGGGCACTGGCTGAACAAGTGTGTTCTCCTGGGGGATCTGGAGTCAAGTGACARTTGTGCAGGAGGTGGCCACTGTTCATTATGACAGAAGACCTGAATTATGTAAGTTCATTTTCTTTATATGTTTGCATGAACTTAGCAAGAAATTTTAGAGGTTCTGTTGTACTTTGCTTTTAGCTTTGCAGAACAGCTCTCAAGTTTTGTGTTGACCTTATGGTTTTGGCAGATCATGCTCTCTGTGTGCATTCCGCTGTAGGAAACAGTTGTGGTGTCTAATGAAGTGCTTTGAGGAAATACTCTTTCTCTGGTAATCTTTAAATAAATTAATTTCTCTTTGAAGGGAATTACTTGCTGAAAATAATTTRTTAGCAAAGGCAACAGGGTGAAAACATAACATTGCTCTCATGCTATTGTGAATTTGGTTTTATTTTAATTGAAACCAATTGATTAGGGTCTAATGTAGATAGAGGMCAGACCCACTTCTGCTCTGTCCCTCCTATAATTCTTGACACATCTTGTGCTGTCTCTTGAGGAGAAATAAGTGTTACAGTGGATAATATCTCCAATAGGAGAATAGTTGCAAGGAAATGTGTTAAGCAATTCTGACTTGAAGAGCATGGTGGATTCTAAATTATTGTCTTACGTAGATTATTATTATTTTAATTAGTTAATTATCCTTTCCTCCTTGGAGAGAAATAACTATATCAATAACTTCCAGGTAATTTTTGCTGTTTCTCAGGTAGATAAATATATTTATATGTACAAAATAGACACATAAAATACAGGAAACTGAAGTGTGAGCAAGTGCCTGTTAGTGCTACCTCTTGAAACTAAAGTGTATATTAAAGTAATAAAGAAGTGCTCACAGCCCAATTCTAGACACTTAGACCAAACAACTTCCTTTGCTGCTTGTGGAGGAAGAACAGCAACAGTTAATGTGTCTCCCCAGCCTGAGTTCTGTGAAGCAAAGAGAGGAACATCCAGCACCTCCTTTCCCTGTTTGTCTCGCTCCTGCATCTGTCAGGGAAGTTGCCAAAGTAAACCGGTCAAATCATGTAGTGGTTTGGCTGAAACTGGGACTCTGTTCCAAGCCAAGGAGGCAATTCTGCCCTGGGAAGATTTTGACAATTAGAAGGATGCTGAGTTTTCAGAGGAGAGGCCTGGAGCTGGAGGGACTGGGCAGCGATTTTCCCTCGAATTGGAGGGGTAATGGGATGGTGGCTCCAAATCACCAAGGCTAGGGCATCAACTTCATGATTTTATTACAACCTACTTACATTGAAAAAATTTCTTCTGAAGATTTTAGTCTCTTTAGACATGATCTTGTGAATGTCTATTGCTTTACCCTGTGTTTCAAAATTCCATCAATGTATTGCTTAATTAACTAAACACATAAAGGGCCTCAAAACTGGGTTAAAGCACAAAAATAAATCTGACCTGAACTTCAAAATGGTTCATGGCAATCGTTTTAGAGAAGTTAATAAAGGAAACTGATGTTCCTTCTGGTAACTGACAACTGGCTGACTCMATTTTTAGCTGAACTCATGGGAGAGAGCCATTAGGTAGGACCCTACCTAATGCTTATGCATCTCTTGGGAAATCAAATGAAATTTATTATTTTCCCCAAAACTACTGTTTGTGTGACCTGGCTCTTTCCAGTGAGAATACAGTTTATTACTTATTAGGAGGGCTGCAGCAGCAGTCTGGCCACCACTTGTGATGGGTGATACTTTCTTCCCTTCATATAAAGGATTCAAGACTGACTCCCTGATGCTTTTAGATTGTGCAAAAACACACTGTCCAAGTCCTCTCCCTAACGTCATTTTTAAAAAGGCATCGCTCTATCAACTCTCCCTTCCTTTCCCCATCAGTTCACACCTTTGCTGGTCGGGGGCAGATGGATCTTTTGTATAAGTGGGGGGAGTTTATTTATTTTAAGTTTGGAGTATTTCAAGCTGTTTAGCCTATGTGTAGGTTCCCCTTTGTCCTGCTTGGCAGTGTCTCTGAACACTCTCCCTCTGAAGCAAAAATGGAGTTCTCTAACTGCTGCCCGTGCAAAAGGCCTGACTTTTTCTTTAAACTGGTCAACAAAGTGGCAACACAAATGTAGTGCAACACCTACGTTACCTTAAAGAGAGGTAAACATTGCTTTTCCCTTCCTTCTGTACCAGGGCTACAGAAGGAGTAGTTTTGGTCTCAATCCTCAGACTTTATTTAGACCACAGATTTTCACTTCCCTCCAGCAGGAATTAGCCCTTGCTAATTAGAGTCCAGGGCAGTTCCCTCTTGTTTTGCTGGCCTTGCTGTGCCCATGGAACTTCTCTGCTCCTTTCTCATCCAGTCATGGAGAGCACACTGCAGTGCACAGGGAACAGGCACACGTGTCAGAGCTGGCATGACATGAAGAGATAGTTAATGGTGAAGGGGTAAGGTTAGCAAATGAAACTTATTACCTTCAAATTTAAAGGGTGCTGCACTAATACAATGCACATCAATGATTTTTAAAGCTGATGTTAAGTATGGCTACTGGCATGGGTTGTAGAAAGTCTCTATCAACTGGGCAGATATTTTCCTTCAAAGAATTAGGAATTTACTTTCTGGTGCATGCCATCTCCATTTTTGAAAGGCAAGGAAAATACAGTGGAAAAGGGGCAGTATAGACAGAAACTGAAATAATAAAAATGCAGTTTGAAGTTCTGTAAGAAAGAAGTTCATTGACAGGAGCTTTAAAGCATAAGATTGAGCCTATCAATGTTTCTACTATTAAGAAAACTTAAGTCGCTTTTCTTCCCAAACCAAATTAACACACTTACTATTTTTTTTCCCTGTGGGAAAAAAATGTCTGTTTAATAGCTCATATTAGGTGTCCCTTTTACTCCCAGTAATGTTTTCATAAGCCATCATATCTGACTCAACTTGCACTGCCATGCTCWAGGGGAAACTCCTGGTTTTGCTCTGTTAACAGTCAGAGGTGCTGGTGCATCTGTTCCCTGAATGAAATTCTGAAGTAGTGCTATTGCTAAGCTTTTCTTCTCCTGTAGTAAGGATAATTCAGGCAAGCCAGTCTTTGTCCAGGCTCAAAAAGCACTCTTAAAACTACTCAGTCCCATTCATGATGTCTCCTTGGCGATACACTAAAGACAGGTCTAAAATGCCACCGACATTCTAAACCTCAGTGGAGTAAAATGAAAATGAGGTCAAGTCTGGCAGCTGGATCAGGATCTAGGTTTTTGTGCTCTATGTAGCTCCAACTTTTCCATYCACTCCTTCCAGCACAGGAGCACTGTGACAAAACTGTGCTGCRATGCAGTGACTAGTGAATTTATAGTTGAGAAAAAAGAACAAACAAATCCAAAACATTGGCAACAATAGAAAAAGAAAGTTCCAGACCTCTCATATCTGTACATAAATAAGCTGTACAAATGTAGTTGGGCTGTAGTTACAACAATCTGTTCAATCAAGCTCCTGGTACCTTTCACTAGGGTTAATGAAAAAAACTGAGGTGCTCTCTGAAATTCTTGGCTCATGTGCCACTTTCCATGCCTGGTACAATTTTGGTTGTTCTAACTTTTGAACCCTTTCTTACTGTAGAGAGATTGAAGAGTCCCTCATTTAAAAGTGACACTCAGAAGAAAGTCAAAGGACATGTTAATGACAGATATTGGCTGCTCAAGAGTAATTCTATCCCAAAAACATAGGCCTGAGGCCAGTTTTGTAGCTAGACTAGACACTGAACTTTTGGGTGTTATGCTCACCAATGCCTGCCAGGATTTCTTGKAATAGTACAGAGTTGATCTCTTATCTAACTCATATGTATGATTTCCTGTTAATATTAGAGGATAGTACTCTCTGTGCTTTGAATGAAATTGTTCAATAACCTGCAATTGTTCAAATACAGATAGGAACAAACAACTGAGCTGGGGGAAAAAAAAAAGAGACTTGTGTTACATAATCCAGTTTATTACTCCAAGAGTCTGAAGAATTTGAATGAATACTGCACCAAGTCAGACCCTTGCTCACCTCTCCTTGACCATCAGCTTTGGTGTGCAGAGCAGAATCTCTTTGTTCAGAAGCAGGGCAAGAGCAGGAGAGCATCCTAATAAAATAAATTCTTGCAGCTCCCAGAAAGCTTCCTCTGTGCAGAGCATGGAGAGACTAAGGGACAGAGCATTAGGAGAGATCAAGCMAGTCCCAAACTAGGAACTGAAAAGGGGAGGAAAAGTTCTTCAGGAAGACTCTAATGAATGTAATCATTAAAGTTGTATTCTAATGAGACTGCAACTTGACTTAGGGCAACACTSTTGCTACTGAGTCCCAAGCTGGTATTTCAGCCCAACCATCTCCTCTGTCATACAGCAAACTGAAGTGACTTCTGGATTACACAGCTTAGGGAATGAACCCTTTCAGTCTCTGGGCCAGTATAATTAGCTGCTAAACAAAACTACTTGTTCCTGTCTCTGTAGATTCATCCCATCTTTAGCAGACCAGGGCAGCCATGGGAGAAGCCTCTGGAATTACAGTGGAAAAAATACTGGGATGTTTTGAAGGAGGTTACCTTCTTGTGATGGCAGAGGACTACAGTTTATCAGTGGTCCTTAATGGAAATGCTGAAAGCCTTGGCTGTGCAAAAGCACTGAAGCCCTGGAGAAGTGTGAAGAGGGTGGGTCAGTGCTTGAGACTTCCTGGAATAAATGATGTGTGAAAACAGAATTTGAGTGTGGGGAAGAAGGTTAAAGTAACCCAGCTTTGCTGAGTGCTTTAGATTGGTCACATGACTTGTGTGTTCTGCAGTTTCATGTAAATACCTGTCATAAAGCAAATCAAGTCTGATATGTTTCACCCTAAAATAAACCACAGCTTGACCCAAGGAAAGATACACACAACATTAGATTTGAACAGAGACTTTCAGGCTTTGAAAAGGTGCCAATGCAAAGTTTCCTGCATACCAACAGAWGAGTTAACTAAGAGCATAGTGAACAAGTGAAATTCTCAGGAATTGAACTTATCTGAGATTTTAAAATTGGCACAGAGCAGAATGTGAACTTCAAATCTATGGCTTCTTTGGTATGCAAAATGTAAATGAGATATGCCCTTTGCTTGTTCAAGTTGGATTTTGTTTTTAAGATTGGGGCAAAAATCTTATTGGACACAAAACCATTAAGCTACAGGTGATAAACATTGTTTAACAGGAAAACTTGCATCAGATTTCTATGTGTGTTCTGGTGTATGATTTAAAAACTTTGGTAGGCTAAGCACTAGATTTCATTTCTCGGACAAGAACACCTTTCCAATACTCAAAAGACTTGSCTTAAAAAGACTTATTGGGAGAGGAGGACAAGCTATCCAAAACTGCCTCTCTTTCTAGCAGGAAAGCTGTGTGATTTCAGGAGAAAGGGAAATTTGGGGTGAGAGAACACAATCTCTCCTGGGCTGATTTGCATCCCAAGGCTCTGCAGAGCTTTGTAAACCTTTAACCTGACAGGGCAGTGGAAGAAACTTTCCTGTGAACATTCTTTTTCCACTGTGTGGAGCTAGTGGTGTTATGATCTAATAGTTTTGAGGGTGGGGAATGTATTCTTTGTGTGGGACTGTAGCTGTGAATGCTGAAGTAAAGAAATACCAACACAAAACATTACCTGGCAAAAATGGGAAGATCAAAGAGTTCTGTATGCTCTGTCTCTGTTTTTCCASTTTTGAGGGTTTTGTCATCTTACCAAGCTAGACTCCTTGCTACTGCAGGGAGCCAAGTCCCTGCTGTGCTTCTGGTGCTCCAAARCTAGATGCAATAGGTAAAATCATCTGTTCCCATGTTGAAACTTAGAGCAGACAAGAGGAGAGCAGAGTGCTCCCAGAGGCTTTTTGGATAGGCAGAAAATGAACTTTTCCTGCTTCATCATAGCAAACAGGGTAGATCCACATATAAGACTTGGCAGACAGTGGAGAAAGGTGCTTGAGTGGCATTAAAATGTGATAAAATAGCTCTGGATCATGTAGGAGTGCTACTTTGGGCTGGCTTTTCTGGAATTTGGGTGCATATGTCTAGTCAGTCTTAAAAACAAAAGTAAATCTTTGGTCACAAATTATGCCTGATGTCCTCTATGGACGTGCCTTACAATGCACCTGGAAGTTTGTTGCAGACAGAAAGACATCTCTAGAATGCTTTGGGTTGGAAGGGACCTTTAGAGGTCATCTAGTCCATCTCTCCTGCCATGAGTTGGGCACCTTCCACWTGCTCAAAGCCCCATCCAGCCTTGCTTTCAACACTTCCAAGCATGGTGCATCCACAAGTTCTCTGAGCAGTCTGTCCCAGTGTCTCACTATTCTCATATTAAAGAATTTCTCCCTCATTTCTAATCTGAATGTTGCCTCTTYTATTTTAAAACCTTTACCCCTTGTCTTATCACTGCCTTCCCTGGTAAAACATCTCTGTCCATCCACGCTGCTGCCCTTTCTGTGCCACCTCCTTTGGTGAAAACTAGAAATAGAAAACCTGCAGTTACAATGCACCAGGGTTTCTCAGAAATTATTTCCAAGTCCTCTAGCCTTAACCCTGAAGTGCTGGAGTCTGTGCTAGGCATGGTGTCATTAGAAGATGCCTCCAATTTTACTTTCTCTTAGCACAGGCTTGCAAATGGAAGCAAACAGGCTCATTGCTCAGCTGCAATGGGGACAGTGTCACAGCAATGTCACTGCATGGGGATAGAATCATGGAATTGTTAGRGTTCAAAGGGACTTCTGKAGATCATCTAGTCAATCATGAAGTTAAAGCTGATACAAGCTGAGGTTTGCCTTTCCCCTGCAGACAGCAGTACTGGGCACTGCTCATGAGGTATAAGCTCATCCTGTAATTTGAAATGAGGAGCTATAGAAGCATAGACACACTTTCTGTTGTGGCAAAATGAACCAGGGAGATGTAGGAGGCTCCTAGTCACTTGTGGAAAGAGGCAATTGAATGAATGTGCTATAAAGATTATGAAGCAATGCCCCAAACAAGCGCTCATACTCACAAACACATCCCTCTCAGTTACTGTTTGAGGATTTCCTGAGCTTCTTCCCTGTYTGAGCCCAGTGCAAATCAGTCACTCCATCCAGCCATGATGCTGCCCATAGCCTGATTCAAACCTTTTGATTTCTTAGGGGTTAATCTGAATAAAGGACCCTTTCTTTTACCCAAAGCTCAGGCTGAGGACTGCTCTGCTGTCGGTGTAATGGAAGTGCTGGGTTACACTGGGTAGCTGGTAGATCTTGCAGTCCATAGGTTGATCTCCARGGAGTCATATTGGACAAAAGYTAATYATGTAAATATATTGTCATAGAAAAYAAAGTGTTCAGAAAGATTTTTAAGTAGCTTTTTTTTTCCCCCATGGTTTTTGGAATTCTAGTTCTTTTRGTTTTCATCCTCAAAGAAGAAAATAAGTCATGTGATGCTTCATTTGWTTTTATTTTAGTTTTAAGATACAGCTGTGCACAGATTATAGAATACRCTCCCTGGACCGAAACATGACCAGAGAAGAATACAGGTTAGCAGCTACCAAAGGTGCTTTAAAATATCACCTTAAATAACCTCGAGGAAGGAACAGTTCTTTCAGTTCTTTCTTCATGGTGAATCATAAAGAAGAGAAGCCAAGGGAATTTTTTGTGGATAGATACTCAGTTTCATTATACATCGGGTTTTATGAGTAGATTTCACTCAACAGTTACATTTTAAGTGTTTTTGAATTTGTGTGAGAGAACCATTAAAACAATAAAAGGAAATATCTCCCCAATCCACCATTCTTCTGTTACACCACCCATGAATGGACTGGGCATTCTTTTGAGTGATCATTTTTCTCCACTACTTTATACGAGCAAGTCTTCTGGTTGAAAATGCTTTCACACTTCTCTTCATCGTAGTCAACTGGTGTAATATAGCTGTCGTTGGAAAAAGAAAAAGAGGTGATGAGACCAAGAAGTAAGCAGCTTCCACCTCAGGTGATATCTGCACCTTTGATACAAAGAGACTCTGTTGAGACTTTTGGCAGCAGAAAAGGGAACTTGCCCAAAGCTCCTGGCTCAAATGTTACTTAGCCTGCTGCTTAAGCAGGATGAGGGGAGAGTTGTAGTGTTGCTGGTCTGATTTACATCCAGGGGATGTTTGTTGTATTTATTTGCTATTCCAATATCTCTGATTTTTCTCTTCACCCACGAAATGGAACTAATATTGCACGAGTGCTTGTGTATCGCTATAGGAAAAATTACAGACAGATCAATGTATCTTGAGTTGCTTCTCAGAGGCAAATGTGTGGCTTTGGGAAGATCTGGACTAGGATCAATAGAAATTTCTTAAGTAACTGTGTTTAAATTTKCTTTTTGTTTGAAATCAAAAATTATTTGTTGAACATGGCCTCTAGTTTTTTAGAGGAATTTCTTGCATGTCCACTGGTGATGGTGTTGGATTGATGCAGGACTTTGTGATAGGAAATGAATGAGAGAAGAGTTGTGGTTATTTCTCAGGAAGTCCTGTGTAAAAAGAAGTGGTTTTGCTGTATCAGATGGCAGCAGAGGAAAAACCCCCACTGCTGTCTTGAACTCACCTAGTGCAGCATCTAATTCCAGACTTGGAACAGGAGCAAACATTGCAGTTGTCAGTCCTCCAGTCAGAACCAAATTTATGGACTTTTCCTTCCTTATCAAGGCAGCCTGAAAATGCAGTGTGTGAGCAGATTTCAGTGTCAGAGCTATTGCACAAACAGCACCATTGTGTGTAGGAAATGGGTGGGATCCTTGTTGGCTTTTCGCATTATCATCCCCATCTGCTAAACACAGAGGTTCCTCAACAGTGCAGGGTGTCCTATCCTAATGCATGGAGCAGAGTGACCTGTGTCTCTCTGTCTCCTATGATTAGCAGCAATCAGGTTTCCTGGAGCAGTTCATCTTCCAATATGGAATTTGGAGCACCCAGCAGAAAACAATGAGACCAAGACCTGGTCAGGATTAAAAAGGGCTTTGGCTTTCCTGCTTATTAACACTATCTCTTGCTGATTCCTCATTTAAAGTAAGACAACACCTGTCTGGAAAACTTTTCCCAGTCCTCAGCTRCAGGAAGAAAGCAATTACTGGATATAAAGTTCCTTTTCAACAGTCACAGAATAGATCTCCTAAATAAATGATCTGTAAAGCAGGATTTTATGAGAACAGAACAAGAGAGAGTGGTGGGGGTTCCAGTGATGGTTGTGTCTTTGCCTATAACTGTTCTGTTTCTTTGGCAATGTTAACTCATTGCTCCAAGTAGTATCACCAGTTTTCCCAGATAAAGCTGTGTTTTAGAGCACTTGGGCGTTTTTTTGCATAATGGCACAGATCAGCTCTTCTTGTGTCCAAATAATTGTACACTTCTCTTTTGGGAATTGATTTTCCTGCAGCCCCACTCGTTTGTGGGCTGACAGACTTGCTGTGTTCAGAAGAGCAGATCCAGACCCAAGGGAAGCAGCCAATTGCTTTGGGACACAGAAACAATTCATGARTAAATTGTGTGGTGCTGATACTTGGAAATCTGTTTCCTGTTTTATCCTGACTGCACACACTTACGTGCAGGT